>NW_026970021.1:337500-425000 GCF_028390025.1 Pseudophryne corroboree
TGCATATATATATATATATATATATACAGCCAGTTCCCAGGAACAAAAGTCCTCCCCCGCTTCCGCTAAGTCCACAGCATGACGCTGGGGCTCCACTGGTGGAGCCAGGTGCGGTGGGGGCCCGTCTCAAGTGCTTCAGCAATCAGTGGGCTTGCTCACAGGTGGATCCCTGGATTCTACAAGTAGTGTCTCAGGGATTCAAGCTGGAATTCGAGACGTCTCCCCCTCGCCGTTTCCTAAAATCTGCCTTGCCAACATCTCCCTTGGACAGGGAGGCTGTGATAGAGGCAAATTCACAAGCTGTATTTGCAGCAGGTGATAGTCAAGGTACCCCTCCTTCAACAAGGAAGGGGTTACTATTCCACAATGTTTGTGGTACCGAAACCGGACGGTTCGGTGAGACCCATTTTAAATTTGAAATCTTTGAACACGTATATAAAACGGTTCAAGTTCAAGATGGAATCGCTCAGGGCGGTTATCTCAAGCCTGGAGGAAGGGGATTACATGGTATCACTGGACATCAAGGATGCTTACCTGCATGTCCCCATTTACTCTCCTCACCAGGAGTACCTCAGATTTGTGGTACAGGACTGTCATTCTGCGGCGGGACTGCCGCATTCTAGATCAGTAAAAGCCCATTCCACGAGGAAGGTGGGCTCTTCTTGGGCGGCTGCCCGAGGGGTCTTTGCTTTACAACTTTGCCGAGCTGCTACTTGGTCGGGGTCAAACACATTTGCAAGATTTTACAAGTTTGACACCCTGGCTGAGGAGGACCTAGAGTTCGCTCATTCGGTGCTGCAGAGTCATCCGCACTCTCCCTCCCGTTTGGGAGCTTTGATATAATCCCCATGGTCCTTACGGAGTCCCAGCATCCACTTAGGACGTCAGAGAAAATAAGATTTTACTCACCGGTAAATCTATTTCTCGTAGTCCGTAGTGGATGCTGGGCGCCCATCCCAAGTACTTGTACATAGTTATTGTTAACAAAAGGGTTATTGTTGAGAGCCATCTGTGCAGAGGCTCCGTTGTTGTCATACTGTTAACTGGGTATAATATCACGAGTTGTACGGTGTGATTGGTGTGGCTGGTATGAGTCTTACCCGGGATTCAAAATCCTTCCTTAGTGTCAGCTCTTCCGGGCACAGTATCCTAACTGAGGTCTGGAGGAGGGTCATAGGGGGAGGAGCCAGTGCACACCAGGTAGTCCTAAAGCTCTCTTTAGTTGTGCCAAGTCTCCTGCGGAGCCGCTATTCCCCATGGTCCTTACGGAGTCCCAGCATCCACTACGGACTACGAGAAATAGATTTACCGGTGAGTAAAATCTTATTTTATATATATATATATATATATATATATATATATATATATGACTTGGGGTTTGTTTTATTAGATAGAGCATGTCCCTGTGAAGTGCCTTTTGGGGTTGTGGTTTTTCAGAAAGTTACAGGTTTATTTTAATTAAGAGAAATATGCCCCATTATAGAGATCGGGCATTTCAATTTGTTGCGCCTGCGCAGTGGCCGCCAGCAGGGGGTGTACTAGAGTGCCTTCTCTTGAGAGCCGCAATATGGCCGCCTTCTCCCCGGTTATTCTGTAAATAGGAAAATAACCTCACAGGTTCACATAGGGCAGAGTTGCCACTACTAGTGCAGGGCTGTAACTTACAGTACTAAGGAAAAGCCATATACTAAAGCGGCACGGTGACCTCACCCCTCTCAGAGACACCAGGGCGCAGCACACTGGTACACACACCTGTTAGCTCAGGGCAGCACTATAGGACCCTCCTGTAATGCTGTGCTGGCGGCGTGTAGTGATCAGGGCACTGGGAGACTGGCTGGCTGGTCTCCGTCTCTGCTGCCTATAGAACTTCCACCTCTGTTATATATCAGGGCTGCTCTCCTGTTATGATTCCAATACTCTGGTCTGGGGATATCTTATAGCAAGGACCTGAGTACTGGAACGTAATGCTTGGAAAGGGAGTGGGAACGGGAATAGCCCCTGGCGCCCTATCTCCGTTGTCTCGCCCGTGCTGTCAGAAATCTCTTGCGAGACTATGGTTGCTTGGGCCCATGGCAGCCGCGTTTGAAGGGCGGATTACGTCTGCCCAACTCCGATGCCCCCTCAGGTCTTAATGGGAGACAAAGAGAAATCCGAGACAGGGTGATAACAAGGGGCCCTCTACTAAACAACAAAGCCAGGGGCTCAAAACTAACTTTAAACTAGAGTATGTGCGGAAAACCGCCAGGGAAAAGGACAACCAAAATACCCACTTGTCCACTCTTCTACCCGGCACCGGCGAGTTCCGGAGAGGAGTGTGGGAGCGTAAACCTCCGCAAATGCACCAACACAGAATACAAAATAAAGCGGCCTAGGCCGCAGCACGCGGCAGAGCCGCCACTCACGAAAACCACACGAGATCCTCTAGCGACTGTTGCGGGTAAATGAGGACTGGAAGACTCCTTGGGAAGAGATGACAACACTAAGATTCAGGAACTCTGAGGACAGGAATGACCGGACACAGCAGAACTGGAACAGACGTCAGCAAACCAAAGCAGCATGCAGGAAGCTATTACCGGCGTCTGTGTGAAGCACTGAGAAGGTATTTAGCAGGGAGTCCTTCAATCAGAAGTTCAGAGCCTGATTAGCACAATGCCGTGCAGCTGCCTTGCTGCACGACCAGAAGACAAGTGTGTGTGTTTAGTTCACTTGATTGACCCTGCAAGGGGAGCGCAGTCCGTCCGTGGCGTCCCCGTTGCTAGGGTCCAGGCGGCTCAGCGCGCCCGGCGTCCTAGCGTTGCTAGGGAGCCGGCGGCTAGCACGCTCGGCGTCCCTAGTTGCTAGGCGCCGGGCCGCGAGGACATCGCGGACCACGGCGCCTAACACCTGTGTGTTCTCTTCCTCTCCTACCTCACACTGGAACTGGCCGCCCAGAGAACGAGAGGGCAGCGGCTGACATCAGAGAGGGTGCAGCAATCTGTGTGGGCAGAGCCCCTCACAGCAAGGTGTCCTTATGCTGTGCCCCGTGTAATCACTGTGATCCATACAGACTCACCCTGGTATGCTCTCTATTATTTATTTTTTTACACTGCGGCATGCTCGAGGGAAGGGAGCAGGCACCACCCCACCGCCACTACTCCTCCGCCAGCATCACTGCCGAGCCGGTCAGTGTTCCGGCGGCAATGAGCAGTAGGCAGCCACCAGCAACAACAGTCAGGAAGCTGTTACTCCCGGCAGCAGTAGCGTCAAGCTGCAATTCAGCCAGCGGCACGATGATCCGGGAGACAGTGGCAGCACAGGGAAGCAGTACCCCCTCCAATCGCAGCACCAACTAGGAGACTGAGGCAGCAACCTGCCCCCAGCAGCAGCACCACCCTGATGATAGGTAAGATGCATTTTGGTGTCACAAGAAGGTGGCCGGAGTAGTGGCTGGCTGTGGTCACACCCCGGGGAAAAGTGATAGTGATTTCAGTGTTCCCTTGCGCGGGGATTGGATGTGTAGATGTATGGAGGCTATGTATGTATAGATGTGAGCGGCAGTGTGCGGATGTATGAGAGCGGCAGTGTGCGGATGTATGAGAGCGGCAATGTACGGCTGTATAACTGCGTCGGTGTGCGGCTGTATGAGTGCGATGGTGTGCGGCTGTATGCGTGCGGCGGTGTGCGGCTGTAAGAGTACGGCTGTAAGAGTACGGCTGTAAGAGTACGGCTGTAAGAGTACGGCTGTAAGAGTACGGCTGTAAGAGTACGGCTGTAAGAGTGCGGGGTTGTACGGATGTATGAGAGCGGGGTTGTATGGATGTATGAGAGCGGGGTTGTACGGATGTATGAGAGCGGCAGTGTATGGATGTATGAGAGCAACAGTGTACAGTTGTGTGAGAGCGGCAGTGTGCGGATGTATGAGAGTGGCGGTGTACGGATGTATGAGAGCGGCAGTGTATGGGTGGCAGCGTCATAGGGAGGGATGTCGGAATGCTGTTATAGGGTTCCTAATACAAAATGCCACGTTGGGCTTGATGGGCAGGTAGTGCGGCAAGCACACCCAAATTGGCATCTGACGTCGCCTGCAGTCCACACTGTTGTGAGGAGTCAGAGTTAATTTTGACTGTGTAGTGTACTCACAGAGGACCTACCGCCCGTCCCCTCCTCGCATCTGAGCAGCAGGTCAGGCTCTTATTTTCTTTTTAATCAGGAGAGGCCGAGTGAACTGTGAGCAGGGGGGCAGAGCTACATGGGACCCAGAGGGGCTGCTGTGCTGTCAGAGAGGGAGAGGAAGAGAGAGATGAAGCTACTGCAGATCCCCAGCTGATTGTGAGGTGCCGGGTTGAAGGGTGATGTGATCACCCTTCTCCCTCGCTGCCGCTGGGGACCGCATCTAGGCTTCCTCCATCGAGGGCATGCGGCGCAGCAGTGGGCAGCGTGTAATGAGTTTGTCTGACTCATTATACTGCTGCCTGTTGTGGACACCTCCGTCCGTACGGACTGGTGTACATGCCCAGCACAGAGGTGACAGTGTTGGTGGAAGTGCTGCCCAGTTCTGACCCTGCAGGCCTCCCTGATCTGACTGGGGCCGCTGCTACTGCTGCGGCCCGAAACCCCTGCCAGTCCCCTCCATAGACTTCTGCCTGTCCAGCGCTGAGGTACTAGGGGTATCCCAGCTGCGGGAAGGGTATGTCTCTGGCTTTCTCTCCGGCAGGGGAAGGTGACAGCGGCGGAGGAAGTGTTGCCCACCTCAGACACTGCAGGCCTCCCCGATCCAGCTGCGGCCACAGCTGATGCTGCCAGAACCCCCTGCTGGTCTCCTTTGTTGACTGCCGCATGGCCAGTGCTGAAGTACTGGGGGTAGGCCAGCTACGGGAAGAGTGTCTCTGCCTCGGGCTCTCTCTCTCTGTCAGGGGAAGGAAGGGCTGATTCTCTGGCACAACAGGGAGGGCTAGGCTGCAGGAACACAGCACTGGAAGAAACAGGAGGCCGAACTCATGACCAAAAAGTGAGCAGTGCAGTGATCAGCCCCCTAGTCTTTCCCTCTCTCTGGGTGCAGAGCTGTATTCTACAGAGAGAGCTGGGATGGGAAGAAGGGGAACGGCACCTGACACACACATACACGCGCGGCACCTGACACACACATACACGCGCAACACCTGACACACACACATACACGTGCGGCACCTGACACACACACACGTAGCATCAGACACAATAAAATAAACATGCAGCACCTGACCCACACATACACGCGCAACACCTGACACACACACATACACGTGCCGCACCTGACACACACACACACACGTAGCATCAGACACAATAAAATAAACATGCAGCACCTGACCCACACATACACGCGCAACACCTGACACACACACATATACACGTGCGGCACCTGACACACACACGTACCATCAGACACAATAAAATAAACATGCAGCACCTGACACATGCATATACACGCAGCACCTGACACATGCATATACACGCAGCACCTGACACATGCATATACACGCAGCACCTGACACATGCATATACACGCAGCACCTGACACATGCATATACACGCAGCACCTGACACATGCATATACACGCAGCACCTGACACATGCATATACACGCAGCACCTGACACATACATATACACGCACACCATCAGACACACACATACACACGCAGTGCCTTACTCACACACACATAGACACGTGCAGCACCTGAGGCACACACATGTACACGCGCAGCACCTGACGCACACACATGTACACGCGCAGCACCTGACGCACACTCATGTACACACGCAGCACCTGACGCACACTCATGTACACGCGCAGCACTTAATGCACACTCATGTACACGCGCAGCACCTGACGCACACTCATGTACACGCGCATCACCTGACACAGACATACGTATTCATGCACAGCACCAGACATACACTTGTACACACGCGGAGCACCTGATACTCACACACATATACACCCGCCACACCTGACACACACACACACACGTGCGGCAGCTGACGCATACACACGCACCATCAGACACACTCATATATACACGCAGCACCTGACACACACATACACACAGGAGCTGACACACACACATACACAGGCAGCACCTGACACACACACACATATACACGCGCAGCACCTGACACCACGCACTCACACGTACAAGCAATGCATTTCACGCCTACCTCCAGCCTCAGTTACAGGCTGCTGCCGCCTACCCCCCTCCCTGCATCAGCTGCAAAGGCAGCAAAATATTTTGACCAAAGTCTAAAGGCCCGTACACATTAAACGATGTCGCTCTGTGAGCTACATCGTCTAATGTTTCCCCTCCCGGGCCGGCCGGCGGCCGACTGTACACACTGAGCGATATGACCGCTCATATCGCTCAGTGACGTCACGCCCCCGCCAGCCCTGCATGAAGGTCGTGGACGACAGTCCACATCCTTCCTGCATGCCCTACCGACAGCGAAGATTGTTGCCGACCCGCGGGGCCGCGCATCGTTTGTCGCTGGCTGCATACACACTTAACGATAAAATGAGCGACGTCGCTCATTAAATCGTTAAGTGTGTACGGACCTTAAACAATTTGGTTTGGTTAATAAAATAATTTTGCACAGAACAGTGATGTTATACGAACATTTTCATTAAACATTTAAAAAATCAAATGTTTATTCTTACAGTGAAATTTTACATTTCTGAATAAAAAAAATAAATGTAAAAAAAGCGATGAAATTCCATAGACAAAAAACCTTACGGTTTCACATGTCCCATTAAGGCTTCTTAGACATGATCCAAATTTCAGAAGCCTGTTGTAACTCTTCCACTCAAACTCCAAAAAGCAATGAAATTCCGATCATTAAGGCTGACGCCTTAATGGACGTGTTCCTTGCGCAATACAGATATGGTATGCCATCACAGCCTGTGGGTAAGTGCAGATTCAGCACTCTCACAGAGTGAGATTGCTGTCACTCACACAATGGTGGAGCTGCTAATTCACAGATTTGTGTGCTCATTGGAATACACACATGCAGTCTATGCAACTGAAGGTCTGAGCGGAAGACAACGCTGCTCAGATGAGGTAAGAGTGTTGTTGATTGGAGGGAGGAGAGCGGTGTGGATGGGGGAACAGAAGTGTGTGGATAGAGGGAACACTAAGCAGCACTAATGGGGGGGACAGAGAAACACGGGGTAATTCAGACCGCAGCAGCAGCAGCGATTGCAGTCTGAATTAGTTTGTGAGGTGCGCACGTGCAATGGCCGCACTGCGCGTGCGTACCCCAGGAGCCCAGTGAGATGCTATCACCCTGCCTGATTGATAGGCAGAGGTGGTTTGGGGAAGGAGGGGGGCGTGCAAACAGCGTTAGAATGCCATTGGCAGGGCATGGTCTGCACAACGGAGGCGTTTCCGGACCACTGGGGGGTGGGCTGTGGCGGTTATCCCCCTGCCAAGAGCGCAGGATCCACTAAATTTACCTTCAGGATGTCAGCTACATGAATAGGGTAAGAGTGGTGTGGATAAGGGGTAGATTAAGCAGCAAGTATGGGAAGGGAGACAGAGCGGTGCAGATGGGGGAAATGGTGCAGATGGGTTGAAAACACTGGCATGGATGGGTAGAAAACTGGTGCAGATGGGAGAGAAGACAGTGTGCCATGTACTGGAGGAGGCAGAGTGACGTTGAAGAAGGAAACACTGAGCAGCACAGAGAGAAGGAAACGGTGGTACAGACAATGCACAGGTGGGGAAAGACAGATGGTACAGATAAGTTAGTACAGACTAGCACAGATGGGAGAACACAGCAGTAGGGATTGGGGAAGACCGGGCAGCATGGGGGTGTATAGGGGAAGTAAGTGTAGATGCATAGACCGTAGATGGGGTATTATAGTTTAGCAATTAACCAAGATGTTTGAGGGAGCTAAATGTGTATACTAAGTGAGATGGATGTATGGAGTTAGAAGGATGTTGTAACAAGGTGGCTTTGTTGTGTTGACTGAATGGGATGGTTGTGGGCACTGTGTGGGATGGGAGCACCACAAAACTGCTCAGACCTTCAGTTGCATAGACTGCATGTGTGTATTCCAATGAGCACACAAATCTGTGAATTAGCAGCTCCACCATTGTGTGAGTGACAGCAATCTCACTCTGTGAGAGTGCTGAATCTGCACTTACCCACAGGCTGTGATGGCATACCATATCTGTATTGCGCAAGGAACACGTCCATTAAGGCGTCAGCCTTAATGATCGGAATTTCATTGCTTTTTGGAGTTTGAGTGGAAGAGTTACAACAGGTTTCTGAAATTTCGATCATGTCTAAGAAGCCTTAATGGGACATGTGAAACCGTAAGGTTTTTTGTCTATGGAATATATATATATATATATCACAAACATATATGATTCATACATATATCACACACACATACATGATACATACATGAGAAAGACCTGGGATGGTGATGAGGCCAGGGCCCCCTGCTGATGTTGCGTTGAGGAAGGCAGTGTTCCAGGGCGGATGCCAGTCGGGGAGAGCGCCGCGCAGCCCGGGAAAAATACTGCTGAGGAGCTACATCTGGAAGAGCCCCTGGGAGGGAGAGTGCCACATGCCCCATCCTGCGCGGCAGACTCTGCAGGCCTGCACATGGGAAGGGAGGTCTCTGGCCACACATACTCACCCTTCTGCTGAAGCCCCGCTGCTGTCCCCATCAGCGATCTCCAGCGGGGAGCGGGGCCAGGATGAACCTCAACCTGTGAGCACTATCTTCATGATCAAGAGATCTCATATGCAAGATAAGTATGTGTTGGGATAGGGCTGGGGAGGGCGGCTGCTCGGGCACCCCCCCGTCAAGTTAAGGAGATTTAACTGAGGAAGCACAAGGGAACTCTCGTCTGGGGACAACAACTGCAGGGAGACCACATCTTTTCATATGAACATGGGAGGGCAGAAGGCTGCCTAATACTGAAGCACCCTCAGACATTAAACCATATGCAACAACTATTGCAAGCATTCCTGGGGGAAGTTCTGCAGCAGACGGATTTGCATACGGTGATGTCATCCAAGCAGTGGGCCAAAGTTGGCTGGAACCCTCATCTGTATATGAAAAGAGAAAAGGGGCATGCAGGGCATGGCGGCCTTTTGCGGCGCTTGGATAACCCCAAGTTTGCATTAAACACCCCCACCCTCCTTCGGTGTGGGGCTCATGTTGGCCATGCCCAAGCCCCTGAAGCATTCAAGCTGATTTCTTGCAGCAGCTGGGCACTGTAACAGCTTCAGAGCTGCTCTACAAGACAAGTAAAAGGGTGTGGGCCCTGCAGCACCACCTGTAGTTTGCATACACACATATATAGGACAGCATCTCTTATATGCCCCAGGGTCAATAAAATAGTATCCTTGTCTAGGCTATCCATCCCCTCAGATAAGGTATTTGTCCATGCCGCTACAGCACTACACACCCAGGCCGACGCAATTGCCAGTCTGAGTAAGGTACCTGAATTTGTATAAATGGACTTCAGGGTAATCTCCTGTTTGCGGTCAGCACACTCTTTGAGGGTAGCCGTATCCTGGGACGGGAGGGCTACCTTCTTGGATAAGCGTGTTAATGCTTTGTCCACCCTAGGGGAGGATTCCCATCGTAACCTATCCGTTGATGGGAAAGGATACGCCATAAGAATCCTTTTGGAAATCTGCAGTCTTTTATCTGGAGATTCCCAAGCTTTTTCACATAACTCGTTCAGCTCGTGTGAGGGGGGAAAGGTTACCTCAGGCTTCTTTCCCTTGTACATATGTACCCTCTTGTCAGCGACAGGGGGTTCCTCTGTGATGTGCAAAACATCTTTTATTGCCATAATCATAAATCGAATGGATTTTGCCAATTTTGGCTGTAACTTTGCATCATCGTAATCGACACTGGAGTCAGAATCCGTGTCGGTATCTGTGTCAACAATCTGGGATAGTGGGCGCTTATGAGACCCTGACAGTCCCTGCAACATAGGATCAGGCATGGGTTTAAATCCTGACTGTCCCAAAGCTTCTGCCTTGTCTAATCTTTTGTGCAATGAGTTTACACTAGCATTTAAAACATTCCACATATCCATCCAATCAGCTGTCGGCGGAGACACCACATTCATTTGCTCCCGCTCCTCTCTAATATAGCCTTCTTCCTCAGACATGTCGACACACGTGTACCGACACACTACACACACAGGGAATGCTTTTTCTGAAGACAGTTTCCCCACAAGGCCCTTTGGAGAGACAGAGAGAGAGAGTATGTCAGCACACCCCCCAGCGCTATATAACCCAGGAATAAAACAGTAACTTAATGTTTGCCCAGTAGTGCTGCTGTATGTAATTTGCGAATTATGTGCCCCCCCCCCCCCCTCTTTTCAACCCTCTTGTCTAACGTGGTATAAGCAGGGTAGAGTCTGGGGAGCTTCCTCTCAGCGGTGCTGTGGAGAAAAAATGGCGCTGGTGAGTGCTGAGGTAGTAGCCCCGCCCCCTCGGAGGCGGGCTTCTGTCCCGCTTAAACTGTAAAATTGGTGGGGGCTTATACATATATAAAGTGCCCAGCTGTATATATGTTATATTTTTGCGAAAGAGGTTTATATTGCTGCCCAGGGCGCCCCCCCTGCGCCCTGCACCCTTACAGTGACCGGAGTATGTGAGGTGTATGGGAGCAAAGGCGCACAGCTGCAGTGCTGTGCGTTACCTCAGTGAAGATCATGAAGTCTTCTGCCGCCTCTGAAGTCTTCTTTTCTTCTCATACTCACCCGGCTTCTATCTTCCGGCTCTGCGAGGGGGACGGCGGCGCGGCTCTGGGACGGACGGCGAGGGTGAGATCCTACGTACCAATCCCACTGGAGCTAATGGTGTCCAGTAGCCTAAGAAGCAGGACCTTGCAACTCAGATAGTAGGACTGCTTCTCTCCCCTCAGTCCCTCGATGAGGGAGTCTGTTGCCAGCAGTGCTCCCTGAAAATTAAAAACCTAACAAAATACTTTCTGTCAGAAAGCTCAGGAGAGCTCCTGAAAAGCACCCAGTCTCCACTGGGTACAGTATCAAACTGAGGTCTGGAGGAGGGGCATAGAGGGAGGAGCCAGTGCACACCCAGAACTAAAGTCTTTCTTAAAGTGCCCATGTCTCCTGCGGAGCCCGTCTATCCCCATGGTCCTTACGGAGTCCCCAGCATCCTCTAGGACGTTAGAGAAAATAGGATTTTAATACCTACCGGTAAATCCTTTTCTCTTAGTCCGTAGAGGATGCTGGGCACCCGTCCCAGTGCGTACTGTGTCTGCAGTTATTAAATGGCCCTTAACTCCAGAACATTTATGTGGAGATGAAAACATCCAAGGAAGACTTGATCATCTTCCTTGGATGTTTTCCCCCTGTGTGACTGCTCTCCAGCCTCGGAGGGTTGCATCCGTGGTCCCTAGGATCCCGTCCTGGATCCCGAACCATCGCCCCTCTAGGTGGTGAGAACTGTGCAGCCACCAATGGAGTGAGATTCTTGTCTTGGAAGACAGGATTATCCTCCGGTGCATGTGTAGGTGGGATCCGGACCACTTGTCCAACAGGTCCCACTGGAACACTCTGGCATGGAACCTGCCAAACTGAATGGCCTCGTAGGCCGCAACCATCTTCCCCAGCAACTGAATGCATTGATGGATTAACACTCTTGCTGGTTTCAGAATTTGTTTGACCAGACTCTGGATCTCCAGAGCCTTTCCACTAGAAGAAAACCTCTTCTGTGTCCAGTATCACTCCCAAAAACAACAACCGCGTCATTGGGACCTACTGCGATTTTGGCAAGTTTAGGAGCCAACCATGTTGTTGAAGAACTGTCAGGGAGAGTAGATGTTTTGCACCAACTGGTCCCTGGATCTCGCCTTTATCAGGAGATCATCCAAGTACGGGATAATTGTGACTCCTTGCTTGCGAAGGAGGACCATCATTTCCGCCATCACCCTGGTGAAAATCCTCGGAGCCGTGGACAGACCAAACGGCAACGTCTGAAATTGGTAATGACAATCCTGAATTGCAAACCTCAGGTAGCTTGATGCAGTGGCTAAATGGGAACATATAAGTAGGCATCCTTTATGTCTACCAAAACCATGAAATCTCCTTTATCCCCCGGACTGGAGGTCACTACCCTGAGAGATTCCATCTTGAAATTGAATTTCTTTAGGTAGAAATTAAGGGATTTCAGATTTAAGATTGGTCTGACTGAGCCGTCCGGCTTCTGGACCACGAAGAGGCTTGAATAAAAACCTTCTCCCTGCTGACTAAGGCTGATTTGAACAATCGGTGAGGGGGAACGTCTTGAAACCCCAGTTTGTACCCTTGGGACACTATTTGTAAAACCCACGAGTCCAGGTCCGAATGAATCTAGAACTGACTGAAGAGTTTTAGACGTGCCCCCCACTGGTGCGGGCTCCTGCAAGAGAGCCCCAGCGTCATGCAGTGGATTTGGCAGAAGCAGAGGACGATCTCTGCTCCTGCGATCTTGAAGAGGCTACAGACCTCTTCCCTCTTTTCCTTCCTCTACCTGCAAAGAAAGGGGAATCTTAACTTCTTGCATATCTATTGGGCCGAAATGACTGCGTCAGATAATGATGCGTCTTCATCCGTTGAGAGGGAACATAGGGCAAGAAGGATGACTTACCTGCGGGAGCTGCCGAGATCAAATTAACTAGGCCGTCGCCAAACAAGGCTTCACCTTCATAGGGAAGAGACTCCCTTTCTTCTTGGAGTCAGCATCAGCATTCCCTTGGTGAATCCACAATGCCCTCCTATCCGAGACTGCCATGAAATTGGCCCGTGAGCACTTGTGCCCGGTGTAGGATTTTTAAATATGTGTAGTTTACTGTATGCAAGGGTTTAAAACCTTTTAGGAACTGAGATCTAAGGTGTATTACATGTAGTTTAAAAAAAACAAAAAAGGTTTATTTTATGGCAGTAGTTTCCAAACTGGGGTTCTTGCACTGGTAGCATAGTTTGGTGGTCCAGGACCAATTAAAATTATTTATACTTTATTAAATTGGCAAAACCATTCCCTCACAACATAACTGAACCTGAGGATGACATGCTATAAACACAATTTACTTAATTTTATATTTTTTTCTGAATTTCTCAATAAAAAAAACTTTGGCCTAGGGGTGCCGTGAAACAAATTTTGATACTCTAGAGCAGGGGTGTCAAACCCATGGGCCGCATGCCGCCCCCAATGCATCCTTTTGTGGCCCACAGGCCGGGGTCCGACAGGGGTCCTTTTGTGGCCCGATCACCTTGCTTAGAGCGAGGGCAGGAGAGTGCAGCCAGAGTCTTTGCTTTCTATGTGCGGCACCATCTTCCCGAAGAGATCACCGGGAAGATAGTGCCCCTTCCACTGGCTACAGCACAGGTATACTGGGGTGGGGTAGCAAACTGGGGGCCCCAATGGGCCCCTCCAGCAGTCCCTCTACCAAAACACGTCTTTTGGTGGTTTTGCGGTGTTGTTATAACTACATGGTGACGATACTGTAGCACAGAGATTTTCAACCATTTACAACTCACGTCACACAGAACAAGATTTAAATATTGACAAGGCACACTGAAATATAATGGTGATGCATGGTGCAGTATCGTGTCCTAGGATGTCATGTCGCAGCTTCTCCATAGGTAACGCCTGAACAGGCCCGGTGACAGGGGGGACAAAGGGGACACTTGTTCAGGGCTCCAAGTATTAAGAACAGAAATAATGGGGCCACAGTGCCAATATTGCTTTTTAAAGTGTATCCACCAACTGCTCAATTTAAGCAGGAAAACAATTAACAGGCCAACTAAACCCTCCCCCCTCCTTTTACCCCATCACTTTGTCCAGTCCCTGTGGTCCATACTGTATTGCCATTATTATGCATGTTGCTGTGCTGGCCCTTTTCTGAATGTCCCTGCCACCGCCACCGAAGAGCTGGATAGCCCAGTATGAAAACCACCTGCCGGCCTCACTGACGGTCCGAGTCAAAGGCTCCATTTTTTTTAAAGATCCCTCTGCCAAGTTAAGGGGGGTTGAGGGGGCCCCAGAGATATCAGTGCACTGGGCCCCGAGATTTCTGTTGCTGGCCCTGACCCTCAGGGGCGTATCTACCCCTTGGCCAGGATGGCACTTGCCAGGGGCACCATCCAGCTGTGCCAACCGTGGCTAAGGGATAGAGTTCTGCAGTCTCGAAAGGGCGCTATGGCAATCAGCGTGGGACTGACCAATTAGACGGTGAGGGAAGGATACTGAAATTGTCCCAACCCTGTTACAGTTTGAAACGCCCCTCAACTGCTGTCCACTGCTTCACTCCTAGCTCTGCCCCTTTGAAATTATTAATCCCTACCCCCCGGTAGGCGGAGTTCTCCAGGCCCATACTCAGGAGTCACCACTGCTGTACATTATGTGCCGGTTGTAGAGGCAGAGCGGGGAACATCAGAGAACGCCACAAATTACACAGTGGGCAAGGAGATGGCTGGAGACAGCTGCACAGCCATGCCTTGCAAGTTCGAGAGAGCTGTTGAATTTCAGCACTTTAAGTCAGAGCCTGCCCCCTGCTGCCCAAGCAGTCCGTGACAGTTAGTGTCGAGGAGGGGGGGATTTGTGCATGTGTGCTATCAGTGTGTGTGTGTGGGGGGGTGGAGGATGTGTGTGACTGTGAGGGAGCTGTCAGTGTCAGTGGGGAGAGGAGCAGGAGGGAGTTGTCAGTGTGTGGAAGTGATGAGAGTTGTCAGTACTGGGGAAATGTGTGTGTGTGTGTACTAGATTTAGGAGTGTGTGTTTGTGAGAGGTTTCAGTTGGGGAATTAGAGTTCATACTAGAGATGAGCGCCTGAAATTTTTCGGGTTTTGTGTTTTGGTTTTGGGTTCGGTTCCGCGGCCGTGTTTTGGGTTCGACCGCGTTTTGGCAAAACCTCACCGAATTTTTTTTGTCGGATTCGGGTGTGTTTTGGATTTGGGTGTTTTTTTCCAAAAACACTAAAAAACAGCTTAAATCATAGAATTTGGGGGTCATTTTGATCCCAAAGTATTATTAACCTCAAAAACCATAATTTACACTCATTTTCAGTCTATTCTGAATACCTCACACCTCACAATATTATTTTTAGTCCTAAAATTTGCACCGAGGTCGCTGTGTGAGTAAGATAAGCGACCCTAGTGGCCGACACAAACACCGGGCCCATCTAGGAGTGGCACTGCAGTGTCACGCAGGATGTCCCTTCCAAAAAACCCTCCCCAAACAGCACATGACGCAAAGAAAAAAAGAGGCGCAATGAGGTAGCTGTGTGAGTAAGATTAGCGACCCTAGTGGCCGACACAAACACCGGACCCATCTAGGAGTGGCACTGCAGTGTCACGCAGGATGGCCCTTCCAAAAAACCCTCCCCAAACAGCACATGACGCAAAGAAAAAAAGAGGCGCAATGAGGTAGCTGTGTGAGTAAGATTAGCGACCCTAGTGGCCGACACAAACACCGGGCCCATCTAGGAGTGGCACTGCAGTGTCACGCAGGATGGCCCTTCCAAAAAACCCTCCCCAAACAGCACATGACGCAAAGAAAAAAAGAGGCGCAATGAGGTAGCTGACTGTGTGAGTAAGATTAGCGACCCTAGTGGCCGACACAAACACCGGGCCCATCTAGGAGTGGCACTGCAGTGTCACGCAGGATGTCCCTTCCAAAAAACCCTCCCCAAACAGCACATGACGCAAAGAAAAAAAGAGGCGCAATGAGGTAGCTGTGTGAGTAAGATTAGCGACCCTAGTGGCCGACACAAACACCGGGCCCATCTAGGAGTGGCACTGCAGTGTCACGCAGGATGTCCCTTCCAAAAAACCCTCCCCAAACAGCACATGACGCAAAGAAAAAAAGAGGCGCAATGAGGTAGCTGTGTGAGTAAGATTAGCGACCCTAGTGGCCGACACAAACACCGGGCCCATCTAGGAGTGGCACTGCAGTGTCACGCAGGATGTCCCTTCCAAAAAACCCTCCCCAAACAGCACATGACGCAAAGAAAAAAAGAGGCGCAATGAGGTAGCTGACTGTGTGAGTAAGATTAGCGACCCTAGTGGCCGACACAAACACCGGGCCCATCTAGGAGTGGCACTGCAGTGTCACGCAGGATGTCCCTTCCAAAAAACCCTCCCCAATCAGCACATGATGCAAAGAAAAAGAAAAGAAAAAAGAGGTGCAAGATGGAATTGTCCTTGGGCCCTCCCACCCACCCTTATGTTGTATAAACAAAACAGGACATGCACACTTTAACCAACCCATCATTTCAGTGACAGGGTCTGCCACACGACTGTGACTGATATGACGGGTTGGTTTGGACCCCCCCCAAAAAAGAAGCAATTAATCTCTCCTTGCACAAACTGGCTCTACAGAGGCAAGATGTCCACCTCATCTTCACCCTCCGATATATCACCGTGTACATCCCCCTCCTCACAGATTATCAATTCGTCCCCACTGGAATCCACCATCTCAGCTCCCTGTGTACTTTGTGGAGGCAATTGCTGCTGGTCAATGTCTCCGCGGAGGAATTGATTATAATTCATTTTAATGAACATCATCTTCTCCACATTTTCTGGATGTAACCTCGTACGCCGATTGCTGACAAGGTGAGCGGCGGCACTAAACACTCTTTCGGAGTACACACTTGTGGGAGGGCAACTTAGGTAGAATAAAGCCAGTTTGTGCAAGGGCCTCCAAATTGCCTCTTTTTCCTGCCAGTATAAGTACGGACTGTGTGACGTGCCTACTTGGATGCGGTCACTCATATAATCCTCCACCATTCTATCAATGTTGAGAGAATCATATGCAGTGACAGTAGACGACATGTCCGTAATCGTTGTCAGGTCCTTCAGTCCGGACCAGATGTCAGCATCAGCAGTCGCTCCAGACTGCCCTGCATCACCGCCAGCGGGTGGGCTCGGAATTCTGAGCCTTTTCCTCGCACCCCCAGTTGCGGGAGAATGTGAAGGAGGAGATGTTGACAGGTCGCGTTCCGCTTGACTTGACAATTTTGTCACCAGCAGGTCTTTCAACCCCAGCAGACCTGTGTCTGCCGGAAAGAGAGATCCAAGGTAGGCTTTAAATCTAGGATCGAGCACGGTGGCCAAAATGTAGTGCTCTGATTTCAACAGATTGACCACCCGTGAATCCTTGTTAAGCGAATTAAGGGCTGCATCCACAAGTCCCACATGCCTAGCGGAATCGCTCCGTGTTAGCTCCTCCTTCAATGCCTCCAGCTTCTTCTGCAAAAGCCTGATGAGGGGAATGACCTGACTCAGGCTGGCAGTGTCTGAACTGACTTCACGTGTGGCAAGTTCAAAGGGCATCAGAACCTTGCACAACGTTGAAATCATTCTCCACTGCACTTGAGACAGGTGCATTCCACCTACTATATCGTGCTCAATTGTATAGGCTTGAATGGCCTTTTGCTGCTCCTCCAACCTCTGAAGCATATAGAGGGTTGAATTCCACCTCGTTACCACTTCTTGCTTCAGATGATGGCAGGGCAGGTTCAGTAGTTTTTGGTGGTGCTCCAGTTTTCTGTACGTGGTGCCTGTACGCCGAAAGTGTCCCGCAATTCTTCTGGCCACCGACAGCATCTCTTGCACGCCCCTGTCGTTTTTTAAAAAATTCTGCACCACCAAATTCAAGGTATGTGCAAAACATGGGACGTGCTGGAATTGGCCCAGATTTAATGCACACACAATATTGCTGGCGTTGTCCGATGCCACAAATCCACAGGAGAGTCCAATTGGGGTAAGCCATTCCGCGATGATCTTCCTCAGTTGCCGTAAGAGGTTTTCAGCTGTGTGCGTATTCTGGAAAGCGGTGATACAAAGCGTAGCCTGCCTAGGAAAGAGTTGGCGTTTGCGAGATGCTGCTACTGGTGCCGCCGCTGCTGTTCTTGCGGCGGGAGTCCATACATCTACCCAGTGGGCTGTCACAGTCATATAGTCCTGACCCTGCCCTGCTCCACTTGTCCACATGTCCGTGGTTAAGTGGACATTGGGTACAGCTGCATTTTTTAGGACACTGGTGACTCTTTTTCTGAGGTCTGTGTACATTTTCGGTATCGCCTGCCTAGAGAAATGGAACCTAGATGGTATTTGGTACCGGGGACACAGTACCTCCAACAAGTCTCTAGTTGGCTCTGCAGTAATGATGGATACCGGAACCACGTTTCTCACCACCCAGGATGCCAAGGCCTCAGTTATCCGCTTTGCAGTAGGATGACTGCTGTGATATTTCATCTTCCTCGCAAAGGACTGTTGAACAGTCAATTGCTTACTGGAAGTAGTACAAGTGGGCTTACGACTTCCCCTCTGGGATGACCATCGACTCCCAGCGGCAACAACAGCAGCGCCAGCAGCAGTAGGCGTTACACGCAAGGATGCATCGGAGGAATCCCAGGCAGGAGAGGACTCGTCAGAATTGCCAGTGACATGGCCTGCAGGACTATTGGCATTCCTGGGGAAGGAGGAAATTGACACTGAGGGAGTTGGTGGGGTGGTTTGCGTGAGCTTGGTTACAAGAGGAAGGGATTTACTGGTCAGTGGACTGCTTCCGCTGTCACCCAAAGTTTTTGAACTTGTCACTGACTTATTATGAATGCGCTGCAGGTGACGTATAAGGGAGGATGTTCCGAGGTGGTTAACGTCCTTACCCCTACTTATTACAGCTTGACAAAGGGAACACACGGCTTGACACCTGTTGTCCGCATTTCTGGTGAAATACCTCCACACCGAACTGACCGAAGAGCTGATTTTTTTGGTATTTTCACCTGGCATGTCATCGGCCATATTCCTCCCACGGACAACAGGTGTCTCCCCGGGTGCCTGACTTAAACAAACCACCTCACCATCAGAATCCTCCTGGTCAATTTCCTCCCCAGCGCCAGCAACACCCATATCCTCCTCATCCTGGTGTACTTCAACACTGACATCTTCAATCTGACTATCAGGAATTGGACTGCGGGTGCTCCTTCCAGCACTTGCAGGGGGCGTGCAAATGGTGGAAGGCGCATGCTCTTCACGTCCAGTGTTGGGAAGGTCAGGCATCGCAACCGACACAATTGGACTCTCCTTGTGGATTTGGGATTTCGAAGAATGCACAGTTCTTTGCTGTGCTGCTTTTGCCAGCTTGAGTCTTTTCATTTTTCTAGCGAGAGGCTGAGTGCTTCCATCCTCATGTGAAGCTGAACCACTAGCCATGAACATAGGCCAGGGCCTCAGCCGTTCCTTGCCACTCCGTGTGGTAAATGGCATATTGGCAAGTTTACGCTTCTCCTCCGACAATTTTATTTTAGGTTTTGGAGTCCTTTTTTTACTGATATTTGGTGTTTTGGATTTGACATGCTCTGTACTATGACATTGGGCATCGGCCATGGCAGACGACGTTGCTGGCATTTCATCGTCTCGGCCATGACTAGTGGCAGCAGCTTCAGCACGAGGTGGAAGTGGATCTTGATCTTTCCCTAATTTTGGAACCTCAACATTTTTGTTCTCCATATTTTAATAGGCACAACTAAAAGGCACCTCAGGTAAACAATGGAGATGGATGGATTGGATACTAGTATACAATTATGGACGGGCTGCCGAGTGCCGACACAGAGGTAGCCACAGCCGTGAACTACCGCACTGTACTGTGTCTGCTGCTAATATATAGACTGGTTGATAAAGAGATAGTATACTCGTAACTAGTATGTATGTATAAAGAAAGAAAAAAAAACCACGGTTAGGTGGTATATACAATTATGGACGGGCTGCCGAGTGCCGACACAGAGGTAGCCACAGCCGTGAACTACCGCACTGTACTGTGTCTGCTGCTAATATAGACTGGTTGATAAAGAGATAGTATACTCGTAACTAGTATGTATGTATAAAGAAAGAAAAAAAAACCACGGTTAGGTGGTATATACAATTATGGACGGGCTGCCGAGTGCCGACACAGAGGTAGCCACAGCCGTGAACTACCGCACTGTACTGTGTCTGCTGCTAATATATAGACTGGTTGATAAAGAGATAGTATACTCGTAACTAGTATGTATGTATAAAGAAAGAAAAAAAAACCACGGTTAGGTGGTATATACAATTATGGACGGGCTGCCGAGTGCCGACACAGAGGTAGCCACAGCCGTGAACTACCGCACTGTACTGTGTCTGCTGCTAATATAGACTGGTTGATAAAGAGATAGTATACTACTAATATTATATACTGGTGGTCAGGTCACTGGTCACTAGTCACACTGGCAGTGGCACTCCTGCAGCAAAAGTGTGCACTGTTTAATTTTAATATAATATTATGTACTCCTGGCTCCTGCTATAACCTATAACTGGCACTGCAGTAGTGCTCCCCAGTCTCCCCCACAATTATAAGCTGTGTGAGCTGAGCAGTCAGACAGATATATAATATATATAGATGATGCAGCACACTGGCCTGAGCCTGAGCAGTGCACACAGATATGGTATGTGACTGACTGAGTCACTGTGTGTATCGCTTTTTTCAGGCAGAGAACGGATATATTAAATAAACTGCACTGTGTGTCTGGTGGTCACTCACTATATAATATATTATGTACTCCTGGCTCCTGCTATAACCTATAACTGGCACTGCAGTAGTGCTCCCCAGTCTCCCCCACAATTATAAGCTGTGTGAGCTGAGCAGTCAGACAGATATATATAATATTATATATAGATAATAGATGATGCAGCACACTGGCCTGAGCCTGAGCAGTGCACACAGATATGGTATGTGACTGAGTCACTGTGTGCTGTGTATCGCTTTTTTCAGGCAGAGAACGGATTATATTATGTACTCCTGGCTCCTGCTATAACCTATAACTGGCACTGCAGTAGTGCTCCCCAGTCTCCCCCACAATTATAAGCTGTGTGAGCTGAGCAGTCAGACAGATATATATATAATATTATATATAGATAATAGATGATGCAGCACACTGGCCTGAGCCTGAGCAGTGCACACAGATATGGTATGTGACTGAGTCACTGTGTGCTGTGTATCGCTTTTTTCAGGCAGAGAACGGATTATAAATAAAAGTGGTGGTCACTGGTCACTATCAGCAAAACTCTGCACTGTACACTACTGAGTACTCCTAATGCTCCCCAAAATTAGTAAATCAAGTGTCTCTCTAATCTATTCTAATTCTAAATGGAGAGGACGCCAGCCACGTCCTCTCCCTATCAATCTCAATGCACGTGTGAAAATGGCGGCGACGCGCGGCTCCTTATATAGAATCCGAGTCTCGCGATAGAATCCGAGCCTCGCGAGAATCCGACAGCGTCATGATGACGTTCGGGCGCGCTCGGGTTAACCGAGCAAGGCGGGAAGATCCGAGTCGCTCGGACCCGTGAAAAAAAACATGAAGTTCTGGCGGGTTCGGATTCAGAGAAACCGAACCCGCTCATCTCTAGTTCATACAGTAATTAAATGTTTTCATATTGAGAACTACATCTCCCAGCATATACAGTGTGCTGGGGATGCATTGCTAACAAGCTTTATTTAAAAGTTTAAAAAACATTGCTTTTATGACTGCAATGGTTAAAAAGGGAGAGCTATAAATCAATTTATCAGTGAATGATCGCAGTTTGAGCTGTTACATTTTACTGAACCACCTATCCCTCCACACTCACTACCTGTCCTCAGGATACATTTACCATCCCGGCAGACGGTATACCGGCGGTCATTTGACCGATGTTGGAATCCTGACACCACTTGGGAGACTGGTGCCGGCACACAGACAGCCAACATCCCGAAGGCGAGTATTGGAGGGAGGGTTAGGACCGGGGGAGCGGGTGTTAGGGAAGGCACTAGGAGGGGGGGGGTTAGTCCTAGCTGCCACCCCCTGAGGGTTAGCCCTATCCGCCACCCCCCCAGAGGGTTAGGATTAGGTATCATGTGACTGCTGGAATCCCGAGCGCCGGATGCCATACCCAACCCCCTTTACTTTTTCAGGCATTTCTATCTCTCCTCTCTCTATGGTGTTCCGATTGCCCACTTTCCCTTGTGCTTTTCTCTCTCTCTCCTTTGTTTAGAGCATCAGTTTCTGTAGTCCACTTTATCCTTATTTTTTCCAGTGTTTCACTATCTCTCTGATGTAATGAGGATGTATGGTCTAGAGGGATCAGTAATGCATTGTACTGTATAGAGGCGTCAGGGATGTAGCGTAGGGTATAGAGGCGTCAGGGATGTAGCGTAGGTTATAGAGGCATCAGGAATGTAGCGTAGGGAATAGAGGCATCAGGGATGTAGCGTAGGGTATAGAGGCGTCAGGGATGTAGCATAGGGAATAGAGGCGTCAGGGATGTAGCGTAGGGAATAGAGGCATCAGGGATTTAGCTTAGGGAATATAGGCATCAGGGATGTACTAGCAGGTATATAGAGGTCAGTGTACTGTATAGAGGGGTCAGTAATGCAGTGATGGTTATAGAAAGGTCAGTGATGTAGTGTAGGGTATAGAGGGGTCAGTTATGTAGTGTGGGGTAAAGAGGGGTCAGTAAAGATACTAAGCTGAAGTACTTAGAACACTTCTTGAATTAAGACACAACCTGCAAGAAAAAGTATGCAATATGGGTGAAAAGGCAAATGTCAGAGGTCTGATACAAGTAACCAGCTCCACACCTTGCACCACATAGCGTTATGTTAAACTGGGATATGTTCTTTTTTGGTGTGTGTGTATGTGTGTGGGGGGGGGGGTGCCAAAGGAAATTTTTGCCATTGGCTCCTTTGGTCTAGAACCAGCCCTGATCACAAAATATTTTTGTCTAAGCAGACTGGACATTGATCAGCGTTGGCTCATTCTCAGCCCCCCGCCCAGCCTCTGCTGCCAACAGACTGCTATTAGCTAGTTAACCTTCTGCCTTCCCTATCTATGACACAGACTGCTGCTAATGCTACCAGACTGTTCCCAGTGGCTTCACACCAACAGTGAATCCCAGCCGATGATGTAGGGCAGCGTGTGGGGGAGGGGGTCAGTTGCTGTGGCTCCAACATGGTAACCGCCAATGGACTGCAATGCTTTATCGAAAGGGGGGGCGCCAGTCCCTTACTTTGCCAGGGGCGCTTGGACCCCTAGCTACACCTCTGTTGACCCTAACCGATACCCCTAAACTAACCATAATTCCTGCAGTAAAAAATCCATGTTTCTATGTATATAGGGGGTCATTCCGAGTTGATCGCATGCTGCCGTTGTTCGCTGCGTAGCAATCAGTTGAAAAAAAATGGCTAATCTGTGCATGCGCATGCTCCGTAATGTGCATGCGCATCGTACGGGTACAAAGTCCATTGTGGTTTTGCACTAGTTCTAGCGATTATTCCAATCACAGAACAGGCCACAAGGAGATTGACAGAAAGAGGGCGTTTCTGGGTGGCAACTGACCGTTTTCAGGGAGTGCTTGGAAAAATGCAGGCGTGGCAGAAGAAATGCAGACGTGGCTGGGCATTCGCTGGATGGGTGTGTGACATCAAAAGCCGTCCCTCGGTTGTTAGAATCAACGCACACGAAGTGTAACTACAGTGCTGGTCTTATTTTGAAACGATTTTGCAGGCGCTCTGCTGCTCAAGTGTTCGCACTTCTCCAAAGTGAATATACACTCTCCAGTGGGCAGCGACAATGCGTTTGCATGGCTGCTAAAAACTGCTAGCGAGCAATCAACTCAGAATGACCCCCATAGTGTATTGCAAGAAAATATCTGTAAATCCAATGGTACCGTAAGTGCGGTATATACTCGCACTTCTTTGCGGGGTGAGAACATCTCCCCTAAGTGAAGTCAGCCCTATGAATAGAGTTTGTGTGATCCCTGTGCAGCAGTCACAGAAAGGGTTCATCTCTGCAGTTTGTCACTCAAATTACATTGCTGCATTTTTTTCTAGAAGTGGATCTGAGAGCTGTTACCCGCAGACCAGCTACAATAATTATCCTGGGTACTCACTAGACCAGTGGTTCTCAAACTGCACCCTGGGGTGCCTCAGGACACTTGCAGGGGTGCCTTGGATTGGTGGTCCAGGACCAATTCAAAATATTTATAGTTAGTGTTATAGGCAAAACCAGTGCTGTTGGCTGGCAATCATAACATATGTGCACAAGCAGAAGCAAATCCTGTCCCCTACCAAAGGGCCAGTGCTAGGGTGTTTGGCGCCTCCCTGCAAACTATTAATTTGGGCCCTCTCTCCAATACTTAATAAAGGGACAGTGCGCTCCTTAAAAAAAGAAGGTGTGGTATCACAAGGAAGGGGCATGGCCACACAATAGCACCCCAAATCAAAATACGCCACACAGTAGCACTATCTTATTGTCATTACACCGCATGTAATAATAATAATAATAATACCCACAGTCGCAGTGCCCTTTATACACATAACCACCATATCAGTGCAGCTTACACACATAATGCCAACAGTAGCAGTGCCCCTTCTACACATGCCCACGGTGGCAATCCTTTACATGGCAAATATCAACCTGGTTTTGCCATGTAAAGGATTGCCACTTTAAAAACAAACAATCAAACAAAAAAAAAAAAAAAACAACAGGAAAAAACACAAAATCTCTCACTTTCTGATTCTCACACCCTATTACATTCCTCTCTATATATTTAAATGTTTCTATTACTGTATGTTCCCTCTTCCCTTCTCCAAACTATACACATCAACATTTTTTAGTATTTCCAGGTAAGTTTTGTGATGTAGGCCATGCACAATTTTAGTTGCCCTAATGTATTTACAGCCTTCTGGAGATATGGCTTCTGGAACTGAACACAGGATTCTAAATGTGGCTGTACCAAGGACCTATACAGTGGCATTACAGGTTGAGTATCCCTTATCCAAAATGCTTGGGACCAGAGGAATTTTGGATATCGGATTTTTCTGTATTTTGGAATAATTGCATACCATAACGAGATATTATGGTGATGGGACCTAAATCTAAGCACAGAAGGCATTTATGTTTCATATACACCTTATACACACAGCCTGAAGGTCATTTTAGCCAATATTTTTTATAACTTTGTGCATTAAACAAAGTGTGTGTACATTCACAGAATTCATTTATGTTTCATATACACCTTATACACACAGTCTGAAGTTCATTTAATACAATATTTTTAATAACTTTGAGTATTAAACAAAGTTTGTGTACACTGAGCCATCAAAACACAAAGGTTTCACTATCTCAGTCTCACTCAAAAAAGTCCGTATTTCGGAATATTCCGTATTTCGGAATATTTGGATATGGGATACTCAACCTGTATTACTTTTTTCTGCTACTGGTTCTTTAACCTATGCAAACAAGCATCTGACTTGCCTTTCCTATTGCTTTGTTACATTGCTTACCTGAAATAGTAATACTTAGATAGCTTTCCTCTTGCCATTATAATGCCCTTAATATTATAGTTAGCCTTTGCATTTTTGAGACGTGTATGATTTTGCATTTTTTGGCATTAAATGTTGCCATGTTCTTGACCATTCCTCTAGTCCAGGGGCGGAACTGCCAGAGACAACGGAGTCAGTTGCCGCCGGGCTCCAGCCCTAAAGGGGCTTCCTCCATTGCCCCCCGGCTGTTACGTGCCCTTCCTACTAAATAGACAAATGCGCTACCAGCAGGGTCTCGCAGTTTGTACATTCCATGCCGTAACACCCTTCTTTCCACCTTCACAATGAAGCTATTGGTACTTTGCAAAAAAAAAAATTATTAGCATTGCAACTCAGCAGATCAATGCAGTGTGCAGCCACACACTCCATATATCTGCTCAGCCACAAAGCTGATTATTTCTTCACAAAGTACAAGGTGAGCTCCAAATAGAATTCTCTAGCTTAGATTATACCTTTCTATGCAAGGGTAAATAGCTCAATTGTTTGACTGCAATGCCACAGGAAATGGTTTGGATCCAAGACAGTGTGACTGAATAATAAAGAAACCTTAAGATGAGTTCATGAATGTTGTATAAGTATTAGTGAGAGAAGGGGTCAGGAGCATGCTAGGCTGCAAAAAATAAGGTAGGCTGCAAGTGAAAGTAATGATCTCCTATATATTTTCCCAGATCTGTCACTCTGTGTGGCTAACTCTGGGGGAAGTCACAGCAATGGGCGGAGACGGCAACTGCAGGACGATACACCAGTGCCAGCAGCAGACCGTAACAAAGTGACAGATCAGGGAGAATATATAGGAGGTAGGGAGGTGGCCATGGTACATGGCTGGCCAAGGGACACTAGCTCATGTACCCCTTTGCCACTGAGGCTGGCCACCAAGGATAGACCTGTCACCAGTGCACATGCAATAACCTCTTCTGCTGCCCTCTTTGCAACTCAGATTGCCCAGTGCTCCCCTTCGCTAACAGTCCACAAAGTTTCCCCATCTCACGATCTGCCTCCTCACCCCCACTTTCATCTCTACAGCACACGCGCATATCATACAAGATCCCATCATGCGTACGTAGGTCTGAAATGCAAGAGGGAGGTTGGGGGGAGATTGGCATGCGCCAGCAACACCACACAGCTCACTGTGACCACAGTGGAGAGGCGCTGCAACAGGACAATACACCAACCTCGGAGCAAGGAACTGCGTCGGTCAGGAGGAGAACTATTTCAATAGCATAAAAAGGTTAATGCGTCCCACCCTATGGACACCAGACTCATCAAGTCACTGTTGCCAGAGTCTCATACAATGACTCTGAACCTCTAAGCACACTATTTGACTGTCCACACCCTGCTGTGCCTATTAACCATCTCCTCCACCACCCTCAACACTGACCCACACATCATTCACCCACAAAGATACAATAAAGGTAGTTTGGATAAATTAGCTAAATAAAATGGATTTAACCAATTTATCTAAATGACCATTTTTGGATGTTTTCCAGTGTTTGTGAACAAATGGTCAATTGTAATTTGCTGCCACATATTAGCATAATTTTGTTTCAACTAGAAAAAAAAATTGGACAGATAATCTAAGTGTGGATCCAGTTTAAAGGTCCGTATTCACGGCCCGATTTTGGGGAGAGATGTGTGCTGAGCGAACTGCTCAGCACACATCTCTCCCCCCGCTCAGCACAGCGTGATGTGTGCTGAACGTACGGGGGGTGGGGGTGGCGCTCATTTCACCCCCTGTGTAGGGCATTCTGTGTGTATCCAGCTTAACAGGTGTGAGCATCATACAACTACTGACTTGCGAGTAACTATACAGCAGCTCCATACCTTGTGACTTGAAGAAACACCAGTTAACCCCGGGAATGCTGCAGTCAAAGCAACAATTCCTCTTCTTCAATTACCATTTTAATAATAGGGTAAAGAAAATGAAGTGGATTTTTGAAAGAAAATAATACTGTCAATATACTATTAAAACAAATTAAAATGGTAAAAGTTATTGTACTTTAAGTAAAAATAAAAGAGACAAAATATCAATCCCAGTTTTGGATTACTTTAATTAACAAAAAAAATGCATATAGCAGAGGATAGTTTCAATCTGCCTACCTCTGGGTTATGGGCCCAGCATGCTTCCATTGCAGTACTCTGCTGCACATGTAAGTGCAAGAGATCCTGAAGCACTCACTCATCATGGGAAAGTACCAATGTGTTTCTTCGTTGGTTGATGGAAGAAACATCTTACAAAAACTCTCCAGATTATTGACTTTTTAAAGTTTTTCTAGGAAACGTTTTAGATGAATGCTTATTAGCCTTTGTCAGTACGGACTTTTGCAAAGTGTCTCTGTGGTGCAATTGGTTAGTGTGTTTGGCTATTAACCAAAAGGTTGGTGGTTCAATCCCACCCAGGGACGTAATTAACCTTGTGATCAGATTTTGGTGATATTTAAGTAGACAAGTCAAAATTTCAAACCTCCTCTTATGGTGTAGGGTACATGGCCTTCTCTGATGTAATCAGAGTTAGATTTGATTCAGTGATTTTATAAAAAACAGCTAGGAAGCACAATTTAGCAGTGGGTTGCAGAGAAAAAAAATATGCTGGCAGAAAAATCCAATCGAGTGATTAAACAGCTCTTCATTTTCTGGCTTTATTTTTATGCTAACAAATTTGTTCTCTGAAAAGTGTCCACAAAGCCAAGTCTCTGATTAACACCTTTGTAAGGATGGTTTTTCACCTATTACTAAATTAAACTTGCTTCATTGGAAAGGCAGCAAGATGCATCCTCATTTCAATGTCTACTGAAATAATACAAGTTGACACCAGGAAACATTAACGCCACTGCATCCTTGCTGCTTTCTCATGTGGAAGTCTGTTTAATGTGAAAACAAATGTGTGTGTTTTTTTCAACCTGGAAGCCCAACATCGATTAAGATCGATCTTAAATAGACCCCTGGGTTTTAAGGATAACCATGGTTGAGTCCAATGGTTAATTCACATTGACCGAAGTTCTAATTAAGTCACCTGTGCTCAAGCATGATATCCTTAAAATCTGGATTGCAATGACAGCATTTTGGAACTATGCCTAAGGGTTTAATTTTTACATTTATCCACTGACAATAAATCTACCTACAATATCCCTGTAACTGTTATGATTACAGTATTTCACTAAATAATTTAATTTGCTGAACCTTCTGTAAAAAGAAATATTAAGCTGCTGTAATTCCCAGATGCAGCAAATTTGTTAGCTAGTGGGCAAAACCATGTGCACTGCAGGGATGGGGGGGGGGCAGATATAACATTTGCAGAGAGATTTAGGTGGGTTATATTGTTTGTGTGCAGGGTAAATACTGGCTGTTTTGTTTTTACACTGCAATTTAGATTTCAGTTTGAACACACCGCACCAAAATCTAACTCTCTCTGCACATATTATACACCCCCCCCCTGCAGTGTACATGGTTTTAGCTAATAAATTTGCTGCTGTGATCAGATCTGAGTTAAGCCCTATGTATTTGGCACTGGCAAAGGGTTAGAGGCCTTGCTGTAGAGCTCACACCTTTCTTATCATGCATTGTAATATTTCCTATGTCCTGATGTTGTGCTCTCTGCTCCATCCAAGTAAACAGCAATGTAGCATGGCTATCAAAGAGCGTGAAGATTGCAGATTTCCTGGGATTAATGCTAAGGAATGCTATTCCAGAGGCTGCTGCTTTAATTCAAGTGTCACTGGGGTTAAATGGTGTTTTTACCTTAAAAACACAGGTAGAGTATATAGTACAGTGGTAAAGTGGGAGCATGTAGTGCTATTGATTACAGATTTGATGGAGCTTAAACATGGATAAGGTCCATGGCTCTAAGAGTTTATCTTGTGTATCCTTTATTCTTAGTCATGGTCAGATAAGATTAGAAAATACCATTTAAGTGGAAATTTCCTGTTAGCTGTTTTTCAGTTTGCTCAACTGTCTGATTAACTGGTCCTAAAAAAGGACCAAAGGAGCTAAATTGCCCTGTGATCTAGCTAAATTGCCCCAGTTAAAAAAAAAAAAAAACTAAGCTGCTGTAATTCCTGGATGTTTCCTTACTGCATCAACAGGAAGTGACAAGAAACAATGTAATGTGGAACCGTACAGCAGAAGGGATTGCGGCTACCCCACAATAAGTGCAGTGGAATGTAAGAAGAGGCATATACAGTGTGGTGTGGCTGTAGATGAGCTTAGTGGTTTCTGTTAGAGTTCTTCTACTTCTAACTACTCGTACAAAAATGAGTAAGCCGCCGATTTATTAAACCTGGTGAAATGATAATTTGCATGGTGATAAAGTACCAGCCAATCAGCTCCTAATTGCCATGTCACAGGCTGGGTTTGAAAAATGACAGTTAGGAGCTGACTGGCTGGTACTTTATCACCTTGCACTTTATCAGTTCACCAGGCTTAATAGATCTGCCCCAATGTTTCAAAATGGAATGCATCAAGAGAACGGTGTTGGTAGTATAAAACTACCTACAGCACCTGGTATTCCCAGGTGGTCTCACATCCAAGAACAAACCAGGCCTAAAATCAGGTGATATTGGGCATATACAGTGTGGTGTGGCTGTAGATGAGCTTAGTGGTTTCTGTTAGAGTTCTTCTACTTCTAACTACTCGTACATAAATGAGTAAGCAGCCGATTTATTAAACCTGGTGAAATGATAATTTGCATGGTGATAAAGTACCAGCCAATCAGCTCCTAATTGCCATGTCACAGGCTGGGTTTGAAAAATGACAGTTAGGAGCTGACTGGCTGGTACTTTATCACCTTGCACTTTATCAGTTCACCAGGCTTAATAGATCTGCCCCAATGTTTCAAAATGGAATGCATCAAGAGAACGGTGTTAGTATTGTAAAAATACACACAGCTCCTGGTATTTCCTTGTGGTCTCCCATCCAATTACTAAAACCAGGACCAACACTGCTCAGCTTCCATGATCAGGAGAGATTGGGCAAATCCAGTGTGCTGTGGCTGTAGATGAGCTGGTGGTTTCTGTTACAGCTCTTCTACTTCTAACTTCTGGTACATAAAAGAATACATGTAAAAATTAAATGTACCAAGAAAATGGTGTTGGTAGTTTAAAAACACCTAAAGAATCTGATACTACCAAGCAGTCTCCCATCCATGTATTAACAAAGTCCAATACTGCTTTGCTTCAAAAATCAAATGAGATTGGGCATATCCAGTGTGGTGTGGCTTTAGATAAGCTTTGTGGTTTCTGTTAGAGCTCTTCTACTTCTAACTACTGGTACATTAATGAATATGTATAAGGTTGTAGTTTATCCAATATGCCTTTACTACCTTACCTTTCAACCCCCCCTCCCTCCCCTCTTCTCCTTATAGCTTCCTTAGTTCTCTCCTCCTCGTGTGTGCGTTATTTGTTTTCTCATACGTCCTAGAGGATGCTGGGGTCACATTAAGAACCATGGGGTATAGACGGGATCCGCAGGAGACATGGGCACTTTAAGACTTTCAAAGGGTGTGAACTGTCTCCTCCCTCTATGCCCCTCCTCCAGACTCCAGTTTTAGTATTGTGCGCAGTGATACTGGATGCACTACAGGGGAGCTCTACTGAGTTTCTCTGAAAAGACTTGTTAGTTTTTTTTATTTTCAGGGAGGCTGCTGGCAACAGTCTCCCTGCTTCGTGGGACTTAGGGGAGAGAAGTATGACCAACTTCTAGTGAGTTCAATGGCTCTGCTTCAGGCTGACAGGACACCATTAGCTCCTGAGGGTGCTGATCGCTGGGTACGCCTAGATGCACACTCCCGCAGCCTGCCGTCACCCCCTTACAGAGCCAGAAGACAGGTGAGTAGCAGAAGAACAGAAGACTTCTTCAGTGACGGCATTCTGAGGTACCGAGCAGCGAGCGGAACGCTGCGCGCCATGCTCCCACACAAACACAGGCACTGCAGGGTGCAGGGCACGGGGGGGGGGGCACCCTGGGCAGCATAAATTCCTCACAAAAGGCTGGAAAAAGTGGACATTAGTGCCTGGGCACTGTCCTTACCCCGCTAGCGTAATTAATTATTTCTGAGCGGGACAGATACGCGCCATTACAGCGGCGGGGCTTCTTCCTCACCTCACCAGAACATCTTTAGAGCATTACAAGTCTATCACTATAGAGTTTATTATTTCCCAGACTGTGTACTTTTGGCGCTGGATTGTGAGCTGAAAAATCCTCTGTGTCCCTCTGACAGATTTACTGACGGTCTGTCCCCCATAAGCCGGTGTGTCTGTGGGTACTTGGTATATGTGTGTCAACATGTCGGTGGCTGAATGTTTTTCCCAAGAGGAAACTATATTAGGAATGCAGACATATGATGGTGGCCCTGTTGGCACCACCAATAACTGACTGGGTAAATGTTTCAGTAATATCAGAGTAAGGTTGGATAAATCTGTGTCCCAGACACAGACGTAGAGAATAGATGTGATATTCATGGCTATGTTTCTTTTCCCTCAGGCCCCGCTGGGTCGCAAAAATTTTATTTTGCCCAGTTACTACACACTGATACTGACACGGATACTGATACTTATGTCGACAATAATGTTTCCTGATTAGATCCAATATTGGCAAGGAGCATTCAGTACATGATTGTGGATATTAAGGACATATTAAAATCACTGAAGACCCTGCTGTTCCTGACAAAGGGGTCTATATGTATGTATATATAGATATATAATGAAAGCTGATGTAACGTTCCTCCATCTCTGTTTGAGAAAGTCTGGGCCAGCTCGACAAGATGGTTTCAAATCCCCAAAAGGATTCTGGTTGTTTATTCATTTCCCGCCGCGGACAGAATAAAGTGGGAGTCACCCCCTGTTCTGCACGGGGCCCTGTCACAAATCCAGCGGATCGTATGCAGGAAGCTACATTATTTCTAGTTATGTAACCACGGGTACATTACTTAGACCTGCCATTACATGTGCATGGGTGAGTAGTAGTATTCAAGAATTGGTCGAATACCTTGTCATCCGATATAGATACCCTGGAGAGATGGGATACTCCTTACGTTGTATCATATCAAGGACACTGCAGCATACTTACGTGAGACTGCAAGGGATATAGGACTCTTGAGTTCACGGGCCAATTTCATGGCAGTGTCGGATAGGAGGGCATTGTGGATTCACCAAGAGAATGCTGATGCTGACTCCAAGAAGAAAGGGAGTCTCTTCCCTATGAAGGTGAAGCCTTGTTTGGTGACTGCCTAGTTAATTTGATCTCGGCAGCTCCCGCAGGTAAGTCAACCTTCTTGCCCTATGTTCCCTCCCAACGGATGAAGACGCATCATTATCTGATGCAGTCATTTCGGCCCAATAGATATGCAAGAAGTTAAGATTCCCCTTTCTTTGCAGGTAGAGGAAGGAGAAGAGAGAAGAGGTCTGCATCCTCTTCAAGATCGCAGGAGCAGAGATCATCCTCTGCTTCTGCCAAATCCACTGCATGACGCTGGGGCTCTCTTGCAGGAGCCCGCACCAGTGGGGGCACGTCTAAAACTCTTCAGTCAGTTCTGGATTCATTCGGACATGGACTCGTGTGTTTTACAAATAGTGTCCCAAGGGTACAAACTGGGGTTTCAAGATGTTCCCCCTCACCGATTGTTCAAACATTAAGTTACTGTGCTATTCCTGGGTTATATAGCGCTGGGGTATGTGCTGGCATACTCTCTCTCTGTCTCTCCAAAGGGCCTTGTGGGGGAAATGTCTTCAGTAAAAGTATTCCCTGTGTGTGTGGTGTGTCGGTACGCGTGTGTCGACATGTCTGAGGAAGAAGGCTATATTAGAGAGGAGCGGGAGCAAATGAACGTGGTGTCTCCGCCGACACCTGATTGGATGGATATGTGGAATGTTTTAAATGCTAGTGTAAACTCATTGCACAAAAGATTAGACAAGGCAGAAGCTTTGGGACAGTCAGGGTCTCAACCAATGCCTAATCCTATGTCGCAGGGACTGTCAGGGTCTCATAAGCGCCCACTATCCAGATGTTGACACAGATACCGACACGGATTCTGACTCCAGTGTCGATTACGATGATGCAAAGTTACAGCCAAAATTGGCAAAATACATTTGATATATGATTATGGCAATAAAAGATGTTTTGCACATCACAGAGGAGCCCCCTATCCCTGACAAGAGGGTACATATGTACAAGGGAAAGAAGCCTGAGGTAACCTTTCCCCCCTCACACGAGCTGAACGAGTTATGTGAAAAAGCTTGGGAATCTCCTGCAGATTTCCAAAAGGATTCCCCTTTCCCATCAACGGATAGGTTACGATGGGAATCCTCCCCTTGGGTGGACAAAGCATTAACACGCTTATCCAAGAAGGTAGCCCTCCCGTCCCAGGATACGGCTACCCTCAAAGAGTCTGCTGACCGCAAACAGGAGATTACCCTGAAGTCCATTTATACACATTCAGGTACCTTACTCAGACAGGCAATTGCGTCGGCCTGGGTGTGTAGTGCTGTAGCGGCATGGACGGATACCCTAGATAAGGCTACTATTTTATTGCCCCTGGGGCATATAAGAGATGCTGTCCTATATATGTGTGTATGCAAACTACAGGTGGTGCTGCAGGGCTCACACCCTTTAACTTGTCTTGTAGAGCAACTCTGGAGCTGTTACTGGGTCCAGCTGCTGCAAGAAATCAGCTTGAATGCTTCAGGGGCTTGGGCATGGCCAACATGAGCCCCACACTGATGGGGGTGTATAAAGCGATCTAGGGGTCATCCAAGCGCAACCCCACAAAGGCCGCCATGCCCTGCGTGACCATTTTCTCTTTTCATATGCAGACGAGGGTTGCAGCGAGCGGAATGCTGTGCGCCATGCTTCCACACAAACACAGGCACTGCAGGGTGCACTGCAGGCGACGTCAGATGCCAATTTGGGTCGACATAGGAATCAGTATCCGAGTCAGTATCAGTGTGTAGTAACATTTTTGCGGGCCTGAGGGAAAAGAAGCATAGCCATGAACATCACATCTATTCTCTACGTCTGTGTCTGGGACACAGATTTATCCAACCTCACTCTGATATTATTGAAACTTTCACCCAGTCAGTTATTGGTGGTGCCAACAGGGCCACCATCATATGTCTGCATTCCTAATATAGTTTCCTCTTGGGAAAAACATTCAGCCACCGACATGTTGACACACATGTACCAAGTACCCACAGACACATCGGCTTATGGGGGATAGACCTACAGTAAATCTGTCAGAGGGACAGAGAGGATTTTTCAGCTCACAACCCAGCGCCAAAAGTACACAGTCTGGGAAATAATAAACTCTATAGTGATAGACTTGTAATGCTCTATAGATGTGCTGGTGAGGTGAGGAAGAAGCCCCGCCGCTGTAATGGCACGCTTCTGTCCCGCTCAGAAACAAATAATTAATTACGCTGGCGGGGTAAGGACAGTGCCCAGGCACTAATGTCCACTTTTGCCAGCCTTTTGTGAGGAATTTATGCTGCCCAGGGTGCCCCCCCCCCCCACCCACCCACACTGATGGGGGTGTATAAAGCGATCTAGGGGTCAGCCAAGCGCAACCCCACAAAGGCCGCCATGCCCTGCGTGACCATTTTCTCTTTTCATATGCAGACGAGGGTTGCAGCCAACTATGCCCATTGCTTGGATGACATCACCGTATGCAAATCCGTCTGCTGCAGACCTTTCCCCAGGAATGCTTGTACTAGTTGTTGCATATGGTTTGATGTTTGAGGGTGCTTCAGTATTAGGCAGCCTTCCGCCCTCTCATGTTCATCTGAAAATATGTGGTCTCCCTGCAGTTCCCTTGTGCTTCCTCAGTTGAATCTCCTTAACTTGACGGGTGTGTGCCCGAGCAGCCGCCCTCCACAGCCCTATCCCAGCACATGCTTTTCTTGCGTATGAGATCTCTTGATCATGAAGATAGTTCTCACAGGGTGAGGTTCATCCATTACATTTTAAAGTAGGAAGGTACAAATTACATATTCAAATTACATATATGTGCTGGATTCAAATGTTTTCCCCCCTTCCTTTCTCAATTGTGCCCATCAGCAGCTATTCTAATGTTGCTGCCAATGGGTGTGACACATTCATTTCTTCTGTGGGGTACACTGGACTCCACAAGGATTCACATTGGGGTGTAGAGTAGGATCTTGATCTGAGGCACCAACAGGCTCAAAGCTTTTGACTGTTCCCAAGATGCTCAGCGCCCCCTCCTCTATAACCTCGCTTCCATGAACAGGGAGCTCAGTTTGTAGTTGGTGCCTTCAGTAGCAGGCCACTTAAGAGGGGGCTGCCTCAGGCAGCCTATTCTTAGCTATTAATTTTGACAAGAAAAGAAGAACTTTTTTTTATAAGAATCTACAAGGGCTGCAGCAGGCTAGGTCTAATAGACATCTTTACTGCAGCTCCATCACTCCCAGCGGCGTAGTATACTCCCGCGCCCTGGTTGATGGGTCACTGCAGCGGAGGCTCCGGTTTCTTCCTAAGGTAAGTCACACACACAGCGCCCTCCGGGATCACGAGGCCGCTGATGAAAGGGAGGTAAGGGACTTCTGTGCCCACACTATACCGTGATCCAGCGTGGCTGTAGGGGGCGGGCCATGTGCGCACTGGCGTGGACACTGATTACTGGGCAGCTGCTCCACTAGCCACCAGGGACAGTTAAGGAGCACAGCTCTGGGGGGTTTTCTCTTATATTAACCCCATTTTGTACTACCCGCAGTGCATTGTGATAGGTAATAGAGCCTGATTCAGGTTGGATTGCAATCGCAATAAGCAGTCCAACTGCAAAAATTGCTAAGAGCATACACATGCGCCTGCATTTTCTGCGGCACCCCGCAGTTAATGCGATCGCCTCTGACTGTCAATCGGTGCTGGGGGGGGGGGGGTCAGCAACACTCCATTTCCAAGTCGGAGATGGAGCGGTGCGTGGGCAGGGCTTCAAAATGGGGTCGGCAACGGAGAAACAGGAGGCGTGGTCAGAGCGGTTGTATGACATCACATGCAGCAGCTGCGATCACAAAAATGGTGGCGGCTTCCTGCGCACACATACAGTCTGCACCAACAGGAGGCTAACCCATTTTTTATGATCACGCTAAACTGCACTGCGACTGCAATTTCAGCGTGGTCAAGAAGGGAGGCGGCATGCTGGGTGGCCCCAGCATGCGAACCAAAGGATTGCAAATTCTGTTACTTAGCAGAATTTGCAATCCTTACTGAATTAGGCCCATTGATTACAAAATTTATTTGTAAATATTTGAAGTTTTTCTTCAGGGACTAACACAAAAGATGCTTGGGGCTACTAACACATGGGTAAGCCACGTAAAGCTTCCCATGGGTCAGTGGCATCACAACGGGGTTGCGGCCCACACCCGAGTGTCACCCGCCAAGGGGGGTGACACCAAAGTGCCGGCTCCTCTTCAGTGACAGAATATGGGTGTTTCACTGTGACATTACGTGCAACACCCAGTTTCTGTCACTGTGCAGGAGCCAGCACCACTCACACACTAGTCCCCGGGTGCAGCACTCAACCCCCGGGATACCCGGAGCAACAAAATGGAGATTCAGGCCAACAGGCCACACCCCTACCTATGAGACCATGCCTCCATTTTACCATTGCGCTGCTTATCTGCGCGCACTGCATTACAATCTCCCTCGCTGCCTCTCTGGGTGTCACCAATGATAGTGACACCTTTGCCATGCTTGTAGCAGCTGGTCCTAAGATCTACGCCTCCAGCCCTGAGTGTTTGCCCTTGTGACTTGTTGATCATCATAGCGAAGCAGATTCTTACAGAAAACTGCAGGGGCTTAGATTGAAAAGAAAAACATTGACGAACCCATCATTTCAGCAACAGGGTCTGCCACACGGCTGACTGAAATGACTGGTTGGTTTGGACCCCCACCAAAAAAGAAGCAATCAATCTCTCCTTGCACAAACTGGCTCTACAGAGGCAAGATGTCCACCTCATCATCCTCCGATTCCTCACCCCTTTCACTGTGTACATCGCCCTCCTCACAGATTATTAATTCGTCCCCACTGGAATCCACCATCTCAGATCCCTGTGTACTTTCTGGAGGCAATTGCTGGTGAATGTCTCCACGGAGGAATTGATTATAATTCATTTTGATGATCATCATCTTCTCCACATTTTCTGGAAGTAACCTCGTACGCCGATTGCTGACAAGGTGAGCGGCTGCACTAAACACTCTTTTGGAGTACACACTGGAGGGAGGGCAACTTAGGTAGAATAAAGCCAGTTTGTGCAAGGGCCTCCAAATTGCCTCTTTTTCCTGCCAGTATACATACGGACTGTCTGACGTGCCTACCTGGATGCGGTCACTCATATAATCCTCCACCATTCTTTCAAAGGTGACAGAATCATATGCAGTGACAGTAGACGACATGTCAGTAATCGTTGCCAGGTCCTTCAGTCCGGACCAGATGTCAGCACTCACTCCAGACTGCCCTGCATCACCGCCAGCGGGTGGGCTCGGAATTCTTAGCCTTTTCCTCGCACCCCCAGATGCAGGAGAATGTGAAGGAGGAGCTGTTGACGGGTCACGTTCCGCTTGACTTGACAATTTTCTCACCAGCAGGTCTTTGAACCTCTGCAGACTTGTGTCTGCTGGAAAGAGAGATACAATGTAGGTTTTAAATCTAGGATCGAGCACGGTGGCCAAAATTTATTGCTCTGATTTCAACAGATTGAATCCTGGTTAAGCGAATTAAGGGCTCCATCCACAAGTCCCACATGCCTAGCGGAATCGCTCTGTTTTAGCTCCTCCTTCAATGTCTCCAGCTTCTTCTGCAAAAGCCTGATGAGGGGAATGACCTGACTCAGGCTGGCTAGGAAGGATGTAACGTTAAAACATTACACCGTATATGGCGAAATTATGTTTCTTGGTGTGAGGCCAGGAATGCTCCTACGGAAGAATTCCATCTGGGCCGTTTCCTTCACTTCCTACAAACTGGAGTGAATTTGGGCCTAAAATTAGGCTCTATTAAGGTCCAGATTTCGGCCTTATCCATTTTCTTTCAAAAAGAATTGGCTTCTCTTCCAGAAGTTCAGACTTTTGTAAAAGGAGTGCTGCATATTCAGCCTCCTTTTGTGCCTCCGGTGGCACCTTGGGACCTTAACGTGGTGTTAAGTTTTCTAAAATTACACTGGTTTGAACCACTTAAAACAGTGGAGTTAAAATATCTCACATGGAAGGTGGTCATGTTATTAGCCTTGGCTTCGGCTAGGCGAGTGTCGGAATTAGCGGCTTTGTCACATAAAAGCCCATATTTGGTATTCCATGTGGATAGAGCGGAATTGCAGACCCGTCCTCAATTCCTACCAAAAGTGGTCTCATCTTTTCATATGAACCAACCTATTGTGGTGCCTGTGGCTACGCGTGACTTGGAGGATTCCGAGTTACTTGATGTGGTTAGGGCTTTGAAAATTTACGTGGCCAGGACGGCTAGAGTCAGGAAAACTGAAGCGCTGTTTGTCCTGTATGCAACCAACAAGATTGGTGCCCCTGCTTCAAAGCAGGCTATTGCTCGCCGGATTTGTAACACGATTCAGCAAGCGCATTCTATGGCTGGATTGCAGTTACTGAAATCAGTCAAGGCCCATTCCACGAGGAAAGTGGGCTCTTCTTGGGCGGCTGCCCGAGGGGTCTCGGCACTACAGCTGTGTCAAGCTGCTACTTGGTCGGGTTCACACACCTTTGCAAAATACTATAAGTTTGATACCCTGGCTGAGGAGGAACTCATGTTTGCTCAATCGGTGCTGCAGAGTCATCCGCACTCTCCCGCCCGTTTTGGAGCATTGGTATAATCCCCATGGTCCTTACGGAGTCCCCAGCATCCTCTAGGACGTTAGAGAAAATAAGATTTTAAACCTACTGGTAAATCTTTTTCTCGTAGTCCGTAGAGGATGCTGGGCGCCCGTCCCAAGTGCGGACTACTTCTGCAATACTTGTATATAGTTATTGCTTCAATAAGGGTTATGTTATAGTTGCATCGGTCCTGCACTGATGCTATGTTGTTTTTTCATACTGATAACTGGGTAGTTTATCACAAGTTATACGGTGTGATTGGTGTGGCTGGTATGAATCTTGCCCTGGATTAACAAAATCCTTTCCTCATACTGTCCGTCTCCTCTGGGCACAGTTTCTCTAACTGTGGCATAGAGGGAGGAGCCAGTGCACACCCAGAACTAAAGTCTTTCTTAAAGTGCCCATGTCTCCTGTGGAGCCCGTCTATCCCCATGGTCCTTACGGAGTCCCCAGCATCCTCTACGGACTACGAGAAAAAGATTTACCGGTAGGTTTAAAATCTTATTTTCTACTTTATTCTTTTCTATCCTAGTTTATTACGACCAACTCTCATCCAAGGAGTTTGATATTCTACTACCTGCATGCAATTTAAATTGCTTAAATTGTTTATATGGTTGATTTGTCCTTCACAATCCATAATCTGCAACTTGGATGTACTTGTGTCATTGAAAATCTTATAATAAAAATGTATATACAGATACTCAACCTGTATATTGAAAAAAAAAAAAGTTATAAGACATATGCATTCAATATTTGAAGAAACAAAATAAAATAAAGCTATCTATTGGGTTTCACTAACAAGCACATTGGAAGACTTGACTACTGTTAAAAGACATGCATTACATGGTATAGAGCCACAAACCACAATGTAGTAAAATAAAAACAAACTTACATGTGTATCAAACCTATGTGAGGCTTACATTGATAGTGCAAGATCAACACTCTATCAACTGTGCAAACTAGACTGCACATAAATGCCATAAAATTTATCTGAGATTTTAGTAAATAAGGCCCGTTGCTGTCCGGGTCACGCAGCCGTCACGGCCCGCCCCCATACGGTCCGGTCATGTCTGCGTTGTCCTGACTGTGCCCCCAAAATGGCGGCACAACGCCGCTGGCCCGACTCCTCCTGCCCAGTGACCACCTCTGCCTGTCAATCAGGCAGAGGCGCTCATTGGGCAGAGATGCTGATCGCATCTCTGGCATGTGCCGGTGCACTGCGGCACCAGCACACACGCACTTCAGACCTGATCTCCTGTTGTGTGAATATGCACAGCAGGGATCAGGTCTGAATTAGGCCCTATATACAGCTGTCAGTAAGGCAGGGATGTGCTGCTGCCAGTGAGGCAGGGATGTGCTGCTGGTAGTGAAGCAGTGATGTGCTGCTGTCAGCGAAGCAGTGCTGTGCTGCTGTCAGCGATACAGGGATGTGCTGCTGTCAGCGAGGCAGGGATGTGCTGCTGTCAGCGAAGCAGGGATGTGCTGCTGTCAGCGAAGCAGGGATGTGCTGCTGTCAGCGAGGCAGGGATGTGCTGCTGTCAGCGAGGCAGGGATGTGCTGCTGTCAGCGAGGCAGGGATGTGCTGCTATAAGTGAGGTAGGGATGTGCTGCTGTCATTGAAGCAGGAATGTGCTGCTGCAGTGAGGCAGAGATATGCAGCCCACTATCTCCCTATCACCCCTGCCTGAGTCACACACTTTCCCTGTCACCCCTGCCTCAGTTACCCACTATCTCCCAGTCACCGCTGCCTCAGTCAACCACTATATCTGCGATCCCTGCCTCAGTCACCCACTATACCAGTCACCCCTGCTTTAGTCACCCACTGTCACCCTATCACCCCTGCTTCAGTCACCCACTATCCCTGTCAACCCTGCCTCAGTCACCCACTATCTCCCAGTCACCCCTGCCTCAGTCAGCCACTATCCCTGTCACCCCTGCCTCAGTCTCTTACTGTCCCTGTCACCCCTGCCACAGTCATCCACTATCTCCCTATCACCCCTGCCTTAGTCATTTATTATACCTGTCACCCACTTTCTTCCCATACTTACCCAACCCCTTCCTATCACCCCTCCCTCAGTAACCCACTATCTCCCTGTCACCCACTATCTCCCAGTCACCCCGGCCTCAGTCACCCACTATCTCCCACTCATACATGCTTCAGTCACCCACTATCTCCCAGTCATCCCTGCCTCAGTCACCTACTGACACCAGTGCTGACATTTCTGCTGCGGCCTCTCCACTCTCCAGCGTGAACGTCCTGACGACTGAGGAAATCCGCTTCCTAGTTGAGGACTCCGGGAATGAACACTGCCGATATTGCTGTCAGATGACTTTCTACCCAACGGAGGATTTTTGATACTTCCAGCTTTGCCATGCAGTTTCGAGTGCCGCCTTGATGATTTGTGTACACTACCGTGGTGGCGTTGTCAGATTGTACTTGAACAGGCCTGTTCTGTACTAGAGGCAGAGCCAGTGTCAATTAATTGAACACTGCCTGCAATTCCAGAATGTATATCAGGAGGAGAGATTCCTCCCTGGTCCACCGACCCTGGAGAAAGTGTTGCTCCAACACCATGGCCCAGCCCAAAAGACTGGCATCCATTGTCAGGAGGACACAGTTGGAGATCCAGAAGGGATGGCCCCTGCTCAACTGTTGGTCCTGTAGCCACCAGCTCAGTGTCAGACGAACCTCCGGAGTCAAGGAGATCATTTGAGACATCATCCGATGAGGCAGGCCGTCCCACTTGGAGAGGATTAACCTCTGCAGAGGGCGGTAATGAAATTGAGCGTACTCTACCATATCGAAAGCCGACACCATGAGGTCTAGTACTTCGCTGTGTGTATCAACACTCTTGGGCGAGAGAGGACGATACTGTCCTGAATTTTCAGGACTTTCTCTGGAGACAGAAACAATTGTTGGCTGTGTGTGTCCAGCAGTGCCCCTAGGTGCACAATGTTCCGAGCAGGGACCAGCGAGGACTTTTTTCAGTTGATGAGCCACCCGTGGACTTTTAGGAATTGGACTGCCAGTTCCAGATAACTGTGGAGAACCTCTTGGGAGTTCACCAGGATCAGCAAGTCGTCCAGATTTGGCAGGATCCTGATTCTCTGATGGTGAAGGGTCGTCATCACGGCCATGACCTTGGTGAATATCCGAGGTGCCGTGGCCAAACCAGAAGGCAGGACTTGAAATCCAAAAACAAACCAGGCACAACACTGCTTAGCTTCCATCATCAGATGAGATTGGACCAGTGGCGTAACTACTGCCTCCGCAGTCCTCGCGGTGGCTTGGGGGCGAGGGGCTGCGGGTGCGCCACTGATTTACAACAGACTGACATGCGGACGAGCGTCCGCATGTCAGTCTGCAGTCTCCTTCCCTCCGCCGCTTTTTGGAGGGACACGGAGGGCACACAGCGCGCCTCCCTGTGTCCCTCCTGCTGCTTCATCTCCGGCGGCCGCGGGTCTAATAGGGGGAAGTGCCGTCCGTGAGCTCTAATTGGCTCACGAACCGGCACTTCCCCCTATTAGACCCGCGGCCGCCGGAGATGATGCAGCAGGAGGGACACAGGAGAGACGAGCTGTGCCCTCCGTGTCCCTCCAAAAAGCGACGGCGGGGGGGGGGGGCGGTAAATATCTGTCACTGGGGGCATATATGGCACGGGGGGGGAGGGAGGAATATCTGGCACTGGGGCATTTCTGGCACTGGGGGGAATATCTGGCACTGGGGGCATATCTGGCACTGGGGGGGATATCTGGCACTGGGGCATATATGGCACTGGGGGGGAATATCTGGCACTGGGGGCATATATGGCACTGGGGGGGGTATCTGGCACTGGGGGCATATATGGCATGGGGGGCATATATGGCACTGGGGGGAATATCTGGCACTGGGGGCATATATGGCACTGGGGGGGAATATCTGGCACTGGGGGCATATGTGTACCTGGCACATGGGGGGGGACTATATTTGGCACTAAGGCATGTAAGTACCTGGCACCGTGGGGGAATATCTGGCACTGGGGACATATGTGGCACTGGGAGCACAGCCCTAGCAACAAGGACTACCTCCTAGCAACGAGCATGACACCCAGTGCATGAAACATCTGGCAACGAGCATGACACCCAGTGCATGAAACACCTGGCAACGAGCATGACACCCAGTGCATGAAACCCCTGGCAACGAGCATGACACCCTGAGCATGAAAACCCCTGGCACCGTGCATGGAACCAAGAGCATGAAACCCCTGGCAACGAGCATGACACCCAGTGCATGAAACCCCTGACAACGAGCAGGTAATTGAAAAGTAATTAGAAGCCTTACTGTAGGACTTAATGTGTAATGGGCATTACGGTGTGTGGCATAATGTATCACGGACATTGCGGTGTGTGTCATAATGTGTCGCAGGCATTACGGTGTATGGTATACTATATCGCGGGCATTGTGATATGTGGTATAATGTCTCAGGGTCATTGCAGTGTGTGGCATAATGTATCACGGACATTGCGGTGTGTGTCATAATGTGTCAGGCATTACGGTGTGTGGTATACTATATCACGGGCATTGTGGTATGTGGTATAATGTCTCAGGGTCATTGCAGTGTGGCATAATACATAACGGGCATTGCGATGTGTGGCATAGGGTATAACGGGCAGGGCATTGCGGTATGTGTCACAGGCATTACGGTGTATGGTATACTATATCACGGGCATTGTGGTATAATGTCTCAAGGTCATTGCAGTGTGTGGCATAATGTGTCACAGGCATTGTATGTGCTATAATGTATCGGGCATTGCAGTGTGTGGCATAATGTATCATGGACATTGCGGTGTGTGTCATAATGTGTCACAGACATTGTATGTGCTATAATGTATCAGGGGCATTGCAGTGTGTAGCATAATGTATAACGGGCATTGCGATTCCTGTCATAATGTGTCACAGGCATTACGGTGTGTGGCATAATGTGTCACAGACATTACGGTGTGTGGCATAATGTGTCGGGGGCATTACAGTGTGTGCATATTGTGTCGTGCATTATTGTGTGCGGCATAATGTCTAAGGGCCATTGCAGTATGTGGCATAATGTATACTGGGCATTACTATAAGGAGGAAAAATGACAAATAATGTAAGGGGCATGAATCAGGATTATTTTTCTTTCCTGTGGTGGCCAACGTATGGGCGTGCAGGTTGCAAAACTGGGGTATAAGGTAGTCTTTTCCTGCAATGCCACGCCCCTTTATGCGAAACCACGCCCACTCCAACAAAACCACGCCCCTTTTTTGACGCGCGCGCATATTTATCCCTTTCTTGCTCCCAATTATGGAGCATGAAGGGGGGGGGGGGCGCCGAAGAATTTTTTGGCTTGGGGGAGAAAAATTTCTAGTTACGCCACTGGATTGGACATATCCAGTGTGATGCGGCTGTAGATGATTTTTGCTGTTTCTAACTTCTACATCAATGAATAAGTTTCAAAATAGAATGCATCAAGAGAACGGTGTTGGTAGTATAAAACTACCTACAGCACCTGGTATTCCCAGGTGGTCTCACATCCAAGAACAAACCAGGCCTAAGATCAGGTGATATTGGGCATATACAGTGTGGTGTGGCTGTAGATGAGTTTAGTGGTTTCTGTTAGAGTTCTTCTACTTCTAACTACTCGTACATAAATGAATAAGCGGACGATTTATTAAACCTGGTGAAATGATAATTTGCATGGTGATAAAGTACCAGCCAATCAGCTCCTAATTGCCATGTCACAGGCTGGGTTTGAAAAATGACAGTTAGGAGCTGACTGGCTGGTACTTTATCACCTTGCACTTTATCAGTTCACCAGGCTTAATAGATCTGCCCCAATGTTTCAAAATGGAATGCATCAAGAGAACGGTGTTGGTATTGTAAAAATACACACAGCTCCTGGTATTTCCTGGTGGTCTCCCATCCAAGTACTAAAACCAGGACCAACACTGCTCAGCTTCCATGATCAGGAGAGATTGGGCAAATCCAGTGTGCTGTGGCTGTAGATGAGCTCGTGGTTTCTGTTAGAGCTCTTCTACTTCTAACTTCTGGTACATAAAAGAATATGTGTAAAAATTAAATGTACAGTACCATGAAAAGGGTGTTGGTAGTTTAAAAACACCTAAAGAATCTGATAATACATGGATGGGAGACTGCTTGGTAGTAACAAAGTCCAATACTGCTTTGCTTCAAAGATCAAATGAGATTGGGCATATCCAGTGTGGTGTGGCTTTAGATAAGCTTTGTGGTTTCTGTTAGAGCTCTTCTACTTCTAACTACTGGTACATTAATGAATATGTATAAGGTTGTAGTTTATCCAATATCCCTTTACTACCTTACCTCCCCCCCCTCCCCTCCCCTCCCCTCCTTATAGCTTCCTTTGTTCTCTCCTCCTCGTGTGTGCGTTATTTGTTTTCTCATACGTCCTAGAGGATGCTGGGATCACATTAAGAACCATGGGGTATAGACGGGATCCGCAGGAGACATGGGCACTTTAAGACTTTCAAAGGGTGTGAACTGTCTCCTCCCTCTATGCCCCTCCTCCAGACTCCAGTTTTAGAATTGTGCCCAGTGAGACTGGATGCACTACAGGGGAGCTCTACTGAGTTTCTCTGAAAAGACTTATGTTAGTTTTTCTTATTTTCAGGGAGGCTGCTGGCAACAGTCTCCCTGCTTCGTGGAACTTAGGGGAGAGAAGTATGACCAACTTCTAGTGAGTTCAATGGCTCTGCTTCTGGCTGACAGGACACCATTAGCTCCTGAGGGTGCTGATCGCTGGGTACGCCTAGATGCCCACTCCCGTAGCCTGCCATCACCCCCTTACAGAGCCAGAAGTCAGAAGACAGGCGAGTAGCAGAAGAACAGAAGACTTCTTCTCCAGTGACGGCATTCTGAGGTACCACGCAGCGAGCGGAATGCTGTGCGCCATGCTTCCACACAAACACAGGCACTGCAGGGTGCACTGCAGGCGACGTCAGATGCCAATTTGGGTCGACATAGGAATCAGTATCCGAGTCAGTATCAGTGTGTAGTAACATTTTTGCGGGCCTGAGGGAAAAGAAGCATAGCCATGAACATCACATCTATTCTCTACGTCTGTGTCTGGGACACAGATTTATCCAACCTCACTCTGATATTATTGAAACTTTCACCCAGTCAGTTATTGGTGGTGCCAACAGGGCCACCATCATATGTCTGCATTCCTAATATAGTTTCCTCTTGGGAAAAACATTCAGCCACCGACATGTTGACACACATGTACCAAGTACCCACAGACACATCGGCTTATGGGGGATAGACCTACAGTAAATCTGTCAGAGGGACAGAGAGGATTTTTCAGCTCACAACCCAGCGCCAAAAGTACACAGTCTGGGAAATAATAAACTCTATAGTGATAGACTTGTAACGCTCTATAGATGTGCTGGTGAGGTGAGGAAGAAGCCCCGCCGCTGTAATGGCACGCTTCTGTCCCGCTCAGAAACAAATAATTAATTACGCTGGCGGGGTAAGGACAGTGCCCAGGCACTAATGTCCACTTTTGCCAGCCTTTTGTGAGGAATTTATGCTGCCCAGGGTGCCCCCCCCCCACCCACCCACATGCCCTGCACCCTGCAGTGCCTGTGTTTGTGTGGAAGCATGGCGCACAGCATTCCGCTCGCTGCGTGGTACCTCAGAATGCCGTCACTGGAGAAGAAGTCTTCTGTTCTTCTGCTACTCGCCTGTCTTCTGACTTCTGGCTCTGTAAGGGGGTGATGGCAGGCTACGGGAGTGGGCATCTAGGCGTACCCAGCGATCAGCACCCTCAGGAGCTAATGGTGTCCTGTCAGCCAGAAGCAGAGCCATTGAACTCACTAGAAGTTGGTCATACTTCTCTCCCCTAAGTTCCACGAAACAGGGAGACTGTTGCCAGCAGCCTCCCTGAAAATAAGAAAAACTAACATAAGTCTTTTCAGAGAAACTCAGTAGAGCTCCCCTGTAGTGCATCCAGTCTCACTGGGCACAATTCTAAAACTGGAGTCTGGAGGAGGGGCATAGAGGGAGGAGACAGTTCACACCCTTTGAAAGTCTTAAAGTGCCCATGTCTCCTGCGGATCCCGTCTATACCCCATGGTTCTTAATGTGATCCCAGCATCCTCTAGGACGTATGAGAAAACAAATAACGCACACACGAGGAGGAGAGAACAAAGGAAGCTATAAGGAGGGGAGGGGAGGGGAGGGGGGGGGAGGTAAGGTAGTAAAGGGATATTGGATAAACTACAACCTTATACATATTCATTAATGTACCAGTAGTTAGAAGTAGAAGAGCTCTAACAGAAACCACAAAGCTTATCTAAAGCCACACCACACTGGATATGCCCAATCTCATTTGATCTTTGAAGCAAAGCAGTATTGGACTTTGTTACTACCAAGCAGTCTCTCATCCATGTATTATCAGATTCTTTAGGTGTTTTTAAACTACCAACACCCTTTTCTTGGTACTGTACATTTCATTTTTACACATATTCTTTTATGTACCAGAAGTTAGAAGTAGAAGAGCTCTAACAGAAACCACGAGCTCATCTACAGCCACAGCACACTGGATTTGCCCAATCTCTCCTGATCATGGAAGCTGAGCAGTGTTGGTCCTGGTTTTAGTACTTGGATGGGAGACCACCAGGAAATACCAGGAGCTGTGTGTATTTTTACAATACCAACACCGTTCTCTTGATGCATTCCAATTTGAAACATTGGGGCAGATCTATTAAGCCTGGTGAACTGATAAAGTGCAAGGTGATAAAGTACCAGCCAGTCAGCTCCTAACTGTCATTTTTCAAACCCAGCCTGTGACATGGCAATTAGGAGCTGATTGGCTGGTACTTTATCACCATGCAAATTATCATTTCACCAGGTTTAATAAATCGTCCGCTTATTCATTTATGTACGAGTAGTTAGAAGTAGAAGAACTCTAACAGAAACCACTAAACTCATCTACAGCCACACCACACTGTATATGCCCAATATCACCTGATCTTAGGCCTGGTTTGTTCTTGGATGTGAGACCACCTGGGAATACCAGGTGCTGTAGGTAGTTTTATACTACCAACACCGTTCTCTTGATGCATTCTATTTTGAAACTTATTCATTGATGTAGAAGTTAGAAACAGCAAAAATCATCTACAGCCGCATCACACTGGATATGTCCAATCCAGTGGCGTAACTAGAAATTTTTCTCCCCCAAGCCAAAAAATTCTTCGGCGCCCCCCCCCCCCTTCATGCTCCATAATTGGGAGCAAGAAAGGGATAAATATGCGCGCGCCCAAGGCGCGCGCGTCAAAAAAGGGGCGTGGTTTTGTTGGAGTGGGCGTGGTTTCGCATAAAGGGGCGTGGCATTGCAGGAAAAGACTACCTTATACCCCAGTTTTGCAACCTGCACGCCCATACGTTGGCCACCACAGGAAAGAAAAATAATCCTGATTCATGCCCCTTACATTATTTGTCATTTTTCCTCCTTATAGTAATGCCCAGTATACATTATGCCACATACTGCAATGGCCCTTAGACATTATGCCGCACACAATAATGCACGACACAATATGCACACACTGTAATGCCCCCGACACATTATGCCACACACCGTAATGTCTGTGACACATTATGCCACACACCGTAATGCCTGTGACACATTATGACAGGAATCGCAATGCCCGTTATACATTATGCTACACACTGCAATGCCCCTGATACATTATAGCACATACAATGCCTGTGACACATTATGACACACACCGCAATGTCCGTGATACATTATGCCACACACTGCAATGCCCGATACATTATAGCACATACAATGCCTGTGACACATTATGCCACACACTGCAATGACCTTGAGACATTATACCACAATGCCTGTGATATAGTATACTGTGATACCTCGTATCTGCTCCGGCCCCTCGTAATTATCTCTGCAGCCACTATCCGGTTGCTAGGCAACCAACGTGGTCCCACGTACCTGGAGAACACTAGGACCCAGAAAAGAGGAGCCTGGAGGCTCAAGGGGTTGGACAGCCCGGAGAGCGGGAAAAAGGAGAGGCGGGACTGGCGCCGAAGGAAGACGGTGCGCGCCCAGCAGCGGTGAGGAGGCGAGACGGTGCGCGCCCAGCAGCGGTGAGGAGAAGAGACGGAGAGCGCCCGGCAACGCTGAACAGAGGAGCCGGTGAACGCCCAGCAGTGGTGAGGAGAAGAGACGGAGCACGCCTGGCAACGCGGAACAGAGGGGACGGAGAGCGCCCAGCGGCAGCACGAAGGGAACGGACGGACGGAGAGTGACGCGAGGAGAGCGCGTCAGAGCAGAGAGCCGCGGGCAGGGGAAAGGAAGTGAGCGGGAGCCGCTAGCAGCAGAGCGGACCCTTCCAGGGAAGCACCAGACATCACGTAAGGAGATTAAGTGCGGCTGTAAAGAAAGAAACAGGTACTGACACACTGCTCAGTTTTCCCCATTGACCCTAAAAGTGAGAGACACCATAGAGGGGTCCAGAGACTGTCAGCCCCATTCACCTCGACCTTGGCTGGTCGCACCGGTTACCCCTCCTATTATAGTTCCCCCTTAATACACCTACGGTGGGACCATTAAGGAAAGAGTCCCCTGAGCCACCGCAAGCCGGACCGCGCGGCCTCATTTGGGCCAAAGTACCACCTGTCACCAGTCCTCGCGACTACACCTCAGGACACGGGCCGGCCCTAAGTGAGAACTATCATTAACCGGACCCCCCTCCCCATGCAGTGCTTAAGGGGGTGTACCCAGCAAGGCGACTGACACTGTTTGAATTGTCCCCCGGCGGAGGTAATTATCCGTAAGCTCAGGACTCTCCATTTCAAGGCTGACAACCCCGAGTACTTTGTGCAGGACTCGCCAACCCTTTTACCCATTTGGGGAATAAACGTAATGACAGTGACATTCCCGTGCAAACGCACATTTGAACTTCTCCGGATTATGAAGTTATTGTGTCATTATCCCCTCTATTGAGTGTATAGTGCCACCTAGTGGCGTTTTCAACGTACTGTCTGAATATTTATGCAATTCATTTTTCTAAAAGCCACTTTTGCAGGTTAGAGTGCTAAGAATGCATTTGCGTAATTATTATGCTATGTTCATGTTACTTTTGTGAATGATAGGTGACAAATATTGAAATCTTAATTGAACTGTGTTAGGTTTACTACTTGCAGGCCCAGTGGCTCCCTACGCGGAGGTTAGTCTCGTTATAATAAATCCTTGTCACCGTGCCTCACCATAGTCATTATTATACGTCAAAAGGGGGTGTTGTTTGTAGTGGGGGTATCTCCGTCCTTCTGCCCAGGTCCAGAGCAGCCGTTCCACCCGGCCCCCGGCTGACCCCGTGACAAGAAAGAACAGAACCACCAAGGAGGCCGCCCCGGACAAGCGTGAAACCTCAGGTACGCTACACCATATATCACAATACCATACACCGTAATGCCTGTGACACATACCGCAATGCCCTGCCCGTTATACCCTATGCCACACATCGCAATGCCCGTTATGTATTATGCCACACTGCAATGACCCTGAGACATTATACCACATACCACAATGCCCGTGATATAGTATACCACACACCGTAATGCCTGACACATTATGACACACACCGCAATGTCCGTGATACATTATGCCACACACTGCAATGACCCTGAGACATTATACCACATATCACAATGCCCGCAATATAGTATACCATTCACCGTAATGCCTGCGACACATTATGACACACACCGCAATGTCCGTGATACATTATGCCACACACCGTAATGCCCATTACACATTAAGTCCTACAGTAAGGCTTCTAATTACTTTTCAATTACCTGCTCGTTGTCAGGGGTTTCATGCACTGGGTGTCATGCTCGTTGCCAGGGGTTTCATGCTCTTGGTTCCATGCACGGTGCCAGGGGTTTTCATGCTCAGGGTGTCATGCTCGTTGCCAGGGGTTTCATGCACTGGGTGTCATGCTCGTTGCCAGGTGTTTCATGCACTGGGTGTCATGCTCGTTGCCAGATGTTTCATGCACTGGGTGTCATGCTCGTTGCTAGGAGGTAGTCCTTGTTGCTAGGGCTGTGCTCCCAGTGCCACATATGTCCCCAGTGCCAGATATTCCCCCACGGTGCCAGGTACTTACATGCCTTAGTGCCAAATATAGTCGTCCCCCCCATGTGCCAGGTACACATATGCCCCCAGTGCCAGATATTCCCCCCCAGTGCCATATATGCCCCCAGTGCCAGATATTCCCCCTAGTGCCATATATGCCCCCCGTGCCATATATGCCCCCAGTGCCAGATACCCCCCCCAGTGCCATATATGCCCCCAGTGCCAGATATTCCCCCCCAGTGCCATATATGCCCCAGTGCCAGATATCCCCCCCAGTGCCAGATATGCCCCCAGTGCCAGATATTCCCCCCAGTGCCAGAAATGCCCCAGTGCCAGATATTCCTCCCTCCTCCCCCGTGCCATATATGCCCCCAGTGACAGATATTTACCCCCCCCCGCCGTCGCTTTTTGGAGGGACACGGAGGGCACAGCTCGTCTCTCCTGTGTCCCTCCTGCTGCATCATCTCCGGCGGCCGCGGGTCTAATAGGGGGAAGTGCCGGTTCATGAGCCAATTAGAGCTCACGGACGGCACTTCCCCCTATTAGACCCGCGGCCGCCGGAGATGATGCAGCAGGAGGGACACAGGGAGGCGCGCTGTGTGCCCTCCGTGTCCCTCCAAAAAGCGGCGGAGGGAAGGAGACTGCAGACTGACATGCGGACGCTCGTCCGCATGTCAGTCTGTTGTAAATCAGTGGCGCACCCGCAGCCCCTCGCCCCCAAGCCACCGCGAGGACTGCGGGGGCAGTAGTTACGCCACTGGTCCAATCTCATCTGATGATGGAAGCTAAGCAGTGTTGTGCCTGGTTTGTTTTTGGATTTCAAGTCCTGCCTTCTGGTTTGGCCACAGCACCTCGGATATTCACCAAGGTCATGGCCGTGATGACGACCCTTCACCATCAGAGAATCAGGATCCTGCCAAATCTGGACGACTTGCTGATCCTGGTGAACTCCCAAGAGGTTCTCCACAGTTATCTGGAACTGGCAGTCCAATTCCTAAAAGTCCACGGGTGGCTCATCAACTGAAAAAAGTCCTCGCTGGTCCCTGCTCGGAACATTGTGCACCTAGGGGCACTGCTGGACACACACAGCCAACAATTGTTTCTGTCTCCAGAGAAAGTCCTGAAAATTCAGGACAGTATCGTCCTCTCTCGCCCAAGAGTGTTGATACACACAGCGATGCAAGTACTAGACCTCATGGTGTCGGCTTTCGATATGGTAGAGTACGCTCAATTTCATTACCGCCCTCTGCAGAGGTTAATCCTCTCCAAGTGGGACGGCCTGCCTCATCGGATGATGTCTCAAATGATCTCCTTGACTCCGGAGGTTCGTCTGACACTGAGCTGGTGGCTACAGGACCAACAGTTGAGCAGGGGCCATCCCTTCTGGATCTCCAACTGTGTCCTCCTGACAATGGATGCCAGTCTTTTGGGCTGGGCCATGGTGTTGGAGCAACACTTTCTCCAGGGTCGGTGGACCAGGGAGGAATCTCTCCTCCTGATATACATTCTGGAATTGCAGGCAGTGTTCAATTAATTGACACTGGCCCTGCCTCTAGTACAGAACAGGCCTGTTCAAGTACAATCTGACAACGCCACCACGGTAGTGTACACAAATCATCAAGGCGGCACTCGAAACTGCATGGCAAAGCTGGAAGTATCAAAAATCCTCCGTTGGGTAGAAAGTCATCTGACAGCAATATCGGCAGTGTTCATTCCCGGAGTCCTCAACTAGGAAGCGGATTTCCTCAGTCGTCAGGACTTTCACGCTGGAGAGTGGAGAGGCCGCAGCAGAAATGTCAGCACTGGTGTCAGTAGGTGACTGAGGCAGGGATGACTGGGAGATAGTGGGTGACTGAAGCATGTATGAGTGGGAGATAGTGGGTGACTGAGGCCGGGGTGACTGGGAGATAGTGGGTGACAGGGAGATAGTGGGTTACTGAGGGAGGGGTGATAGGAAGGGGTTGGGTAAGTATGGGAAGAAAGTGGGTGACAGGTATAATAAATGACTAAGGCAGGGGTGATAGGGAGATAGTGGATGACTGTGGCAGGGGTGACAGGGACAGTAAGAGACTGAGGCAGGGGTGACAGGGATAGTGGCTGACTGAGGCAGGGGTGACTGGGAGATAGTGGGTGACTGAGGCAGGGTTGACAGGGATAGTGGGTGACTGAAGCAGGGGTGATAGGGTGACAGTGGGTGACTAAAGCAGGGGTGACTGGTATAGTGGGTGACTGAGGCAGGGATCGCAGATATAGTGGTTGACTGAGGCAGCGGTGACTGGGAGATAGTGGGTAACTGAGGCAGGGGTGACAGGGAAAGTGTGTGACTCAGGCAGGGGTGATAGGGAGATAGTGGGCTGCATATCTCTGCCTCACTGCAGCAGCACATTCCTGCTTCAATGACAGCAGCACATCCCTACCTCACTTATAGCAGCACATCCCTGCCTCGCTGACAGCAGCACATCCCTGCCTCGCTGACAGCAGCACATCCCTGCCTCGCTGACAGCAGCACATCCCTGCTTCGCTGACAGCAGCACATCCCTGCTTCGCTGACAGCAGCACATCCCTGCCTCGCTGACAGCAGCACATCCCTGTCTCGCTGACAGCAGCACATCACTGCTTCACTACCAGCAGCACATCCCTGCCTCACTGGCAGCAGCACATCCCTGCCTTACTGACAGCTGTATATAGGGCCTAATTCAGACCTGATCCCTGCTGTGCATATTCACACAACAGGAGATCAGGTCTGAAGTGCATGTGTGCTGGTGCCGCAGTGCACCGGCACATGCCAGAGATGCGATCAGCATCTCTGCCCAATGAGCGCCTCTGCCTGATTGACAGGCAGAGGCGGTCACTGGGCAGGAGGAGTCGGGCCAGCGGCGTTGTGCCGCCATTTTGGGGGCACAGTCAGGACAACGCAGACATGACCGGACCGTATGGGGGCGGGCCGTGACGGCTGCGTGACCCGGACAGCAACGGGCCTTATTTACTAAAATCTCAGATAAATTTTATGGCATTTATGTGCAGTCTAGTTTGCACAGTTGATAGAGTGTTGATCTTGCACTATCAATGTAAGCCTCACATAGGTTTGATACACATGTAAGTTTGTTTTTATTTTACTACATTGTGGTTTGTGGCTCTATACCATGTAATGCATGTCTTTTAACAGTAGTCAAGTCTTCCAATGTGCTTGTTAGTGAAACCCAATAGATAGCTTTATTTTATTTTGTTTCTTCAAATATTGAATGCATATGTCTTATAACTTTTTTTTTTTTCAATATACAGGTTGAGTATCTGTATATACATTTTTATTATAAGATTTTCAATGACACAAGTACATCCAAGTTGCAGATTATGGATTGTGAAGGACAAATCAACCATATAAACAATTTAAGCAATTTAAATTGCATGCAGGTAGTAGAATATCAAACTCCTTGGATGAGAGTTGGTCGTAATAAACTAGGATAGAAAAGAATAAAGTAGAAAATAAGATTTTAAACCTACCGGTAAATCTTTTTCTCGTAGTCCGTAGAGGATGCTGGGGACTCCGTAAGGACCATGGGGATTATACCAATGCTCCAAAACGGGCGGGAGAGTGCGGATGACTCTGCAGCACCGATTGAGCAAACATGAGTTCCTCCTCAGCCAGGGTATCAAACTTATAGTATTTTGCAAAGGTGTGTGAACCCGACCAAGTAGCAGCTTGACACAGCTGTAGTGCCGAGACCCCTCGGGCAGCCGCCCAAGAAGAGCCCACTTTCCTCGTGGAATGGGCCTTGACTGATTTCAGTAACTGCAATCCAGCCATAGAATGCGCTTGCTGAATCGTGTTACAAATCCGGCGAGCAATAGCCTGCTTTGAAGCAGGGGCACCAATCTTGTTGGTTGCATACAGGACAAACAGCGCTTCAGTTTTCCTGACTCTAGCCGTCCTGGCCACGTAAATTTTCAAAGCCCTAACCACATCAAGTAACTCGGAATCCTCCAAGTCACGCGTAGCCACAGGCACCACAATAGGTTGGTTCATATGAAAAGATGAGACCACTTTTGGTAGGAATTGAGGACGGGTCTGCAATTCCGCTCTATCCACATGGAATACCAAATATGGGCTTTTATGTGACAAAGCCGCTAATTCCGACACTCGCCTAGCCGAAGCCAAGGCTAATAACATGACCACCTTCCATGTGAGATATTTTAACTCCACTGTTTTAAGTGGTTCAAACCAGTGTAATTTTAGAAAACTTAACACCACGTTAAGGTCCCAAGGTGCCACCGGAGGCACAAAAGGAGGCTGAATATGCAGCACTCCTTTTACAAAAGTCTGAACTTCTGGAAGAGAAGCAAATTCTTTTTGAAAGAAAATGGATAAGGCCGAAATCTGGACCTTAATAGAGCCTAATTTTAGGCCCAAATTCACTCCAGTTTGTAGGAAGTGAAGGAAACGGCCCAGATGGAATTCTTCCGTAGGAGCATTCCTGGCCTCACACCAAGAAACATAATTTCGCCATATACGGTGTAATGTTTTAACGTTACATCCTTCCTAGCCAGCCTGAGTCAGGTCATTCCCCTCATCAGGCTTTTGCAGAAGAAGCTGGAGACATTGAAGGAGGAGCTAAAACAGAGCGATTCCGCTAGGCATGTGGGACTTGTGGATGGAGCCCTTAATTCGCTTAACCAGGATTCAATCTGTTGAAATCAGAGCAATAAATTTTGGCCACCGTGCTCGATCCTAGATTTAAAACCTACATTGTATCTCTCTTTCCAGCAGACACAAGTCTGCAGAGGTTCAAAGACCTGCTGGTGAGAAAATTGTCAAGTCAAGCGGAACGTGACCCGTCAACAGCTCCTCCTTCACATTCTCCTGCATCTGGGGGTGCGAGGAAAAGGCTAAGAATTCCGAGCCCACCCGCTGGCGGTGATGCAGGGCAGTCTGGAGTGAGTGCTGACATCTGGTCCGGACTGAAGGACCTGGCAACGATTACTGACATGTCGTCTACTGTCACTGCATATGATTCTGTCACCTTTGAAAGAATGGTGGAGGATTATATGAGTGACCGCATCCAGGTAGGCACGTCAGACAGTCCGTATGTATACTGGCAGGAAAAAGAGGCAATTTGGAGGCCCTTGCACAAACTGGCTTTATTCTACCTAAGTTGCCCTCCCTCCAGTGTGTACTCCAAAAGAGTGTTTAGTGCAGCCGCTCACCTTGTCAGCAATCGGCGTACGAGGTTACTTCCAGAAAATGTGGAGAAGATGATGATCATCAAAATGAATTATAATCAATTCCTCCGTGGAGACATTCACCAGCAATTGCCTCCAGAAAGTACACAGGGATCTGAGATGGTGGATTCCAGTGGGGACGAATTAATAATCTGTGAGGAGGGTGATGTACACAGTGAAAGGGGTGAGGAATCGGAGGATGATGAGGTGGACATCTTGCCTCTGTAGAGCCAGTTTGTGCAAGGAGAGATTGATTGCTTCTTTTTTGGTGGGGGTCCAAACCAACCAGTCATTTCAGTCAGCCGTGTGGCAGACCCTGTTGCTGAAATGATGGGTTCGTCAATGTTTTTCTTTTCAATCTAAGCCCCTGCAGTTTTCTGTAAGAATCTGCTTCGCTATGATGATCAACAAGTCACAAGGGCAAACACTCAGGGCTGGAGGCGTAGATCTTAGGACCAGCTGCTACAAGCATGGCAAAGGTGTCACTATCATTGGTGACACCCAGAGAGGCAGCGAGGGAGATTGTAATGCAGTGCGCGCAGATAAGCAGCGCAATGGTAAAATGGAGGCATGGTCTCATAGGTAGGGGTGTGGCCTGTTGGCCTGAATCTCCATTTTGTTGCTCCGGGTATCCCGGGGGTTGAGTGCTGCACCCGGGGACTAGTGTGTGAGTGGTGCTGGCTCCTGCACAGTGACAGAAACTGGGTGTTGCACGTAATGTCACAGTGAAACACCCATATTCTGTCACTGAAGAGGAGCCGGCACTTTGGTGTCACCCCCCTTGGCGGGTGACACTCGGGTGTGGGCCGCAACCCCGTTGTGATGCCACTGACCCATGGGAAGCTTTACGTGGCTTACCCATGTGTTAGTAGCCCCAAGCATCTTTTGTGTTAGTCCCTGAAGAAAAACTTCAAATATTTACAAATAAATTTTGTAATCAATGGGCCTAATTCAGTAAGGATTGCAAATTCTGCTAAGTAACAGAATTTGCAATCCTTTGGTTCGCATGCTGGGGCCACCCAGCATGCCGCCTCCCTTCTTGACCACGCTGAAATTGCAGTCGCAGTGCAGTTCAGCGTGATCATAAAAAATGGGTTAGCCTCCTGTTGGTGCAGACTGTATGTGTGCGCAGGAAGCCGCCACCATTTTTGTGATCGCAGCTGCTGCATGTGATGTCATGCAACCGCTCTGACCACGCCTCCTGTTTCTCCGTTGCCGACCCCATTTTGAAGCCCTGCCCACGCACCGCTCCATCTCCGACTTGGAAATGGAGTGTTGCTGACCCCCCCCCCCCCCAGCACCGATTGACAGTCAGAGGCGATCGCATTAACTGCGGGGTGCCGCAGAAAATGCAGGCGCATGCGTATGCTCTTAGCAATTTTTGCAGTTGGACTGCTTATTGCGATTGCAATCCAACCTGAATCAGGCTCTATTACCTATCACAATGCACTGCGGGTAGTACAAAATGGGGTTAATATAAGAGAAAACCCCCCAGAGCTGTGCTCCTTAACTGTCCCTGGTGGCTAGTGGAGCAGCTGCCCAGTAATCAGTGTCCACGCCAGTGCGCACATGGCCCGCCCCCTACAGCCACGCTGGATCACGGTATAGTGTGGGCACAGAAGTCCCTTACCTCCCTTTCATCAGCGGCCTCGTGATCCCGGAGGGCGGTGTGTGTGTGACTTACCTTAGGAAGAAACCGGAGCCTCCGCTGCAGTGACCCAGCAACCAGGGCGCGGGAGTATACTGCGCCGCTGGGAGTGATGGAGCTGCAGTAAAGATGTCTATTAGACCTAGCCTGCTGCAGCCCTTGTAGATTCTTATAAAAAAAAGTTCTTCTTTTCTTGTCAAAATTAATAGCTAAGAATAGGCTGCCTGAGGCAGCCCCCTCTTAAGTGGCCTGCTACTGAAGGCACCAACTACAAACTGAGCTCCCTGTTCATGGAAGCGAGGTTATAGAGGAGGGGGCGCTGAGCATCTTGGGAACAGTCAAAAGCTTTGAGCCTGTTGGTGCCTCAGATCAAGATCCTACTCTACACCCCAATCTGAATCCTTGTGGAGTCCAGTGTACCCCACAGAAGAAATGAATGTGTCACACCCATTGGCAGCAACATTAGAATAGCTGCTGATGGGCACAATTGAGAAAGGAAGGGGGGAAAACATTTGAATCCAGCACATATATGTAATTTGAATATGTAATTTGTACCTTCCTACTTTAAAATGTAATGGATGAACCTCACCCTGTGAGAACTATCTTCATGATCAAGAGATCTCATACGCAAGAAAAGCATGTGCTGGGATAGGGCTGTGGAGGGCGGCTGCTCGGGCACACACCCGTCAAGTTAAGGAGATTCAACTGAGGAAGCACAAGGGAACTGCAGGGAGACCACATATTTTCAGATGAACATGAGAGGGCGGAAGGCTGCCTAATACTGAAGCACCCTCAAACATCAAACCATATGCAACAACTAGTACAAGCATTCCTGGGGAAAGGTCTGCAGCAGACGGATTTGCATACGGTGATGTCATCCAAGCAATGGGCATAGTTGGCTGCAACCCTCGTCTGCATATGAAAAGAGAAAATGGTCACGCAGGGCATGGCGGCCTTTGTGGGGTTGCGCTTGGATGACCCCTAGATCGCTTTATACACCCCCATCAGTGTGGGGCTCATGTCGGCCATGCCCAAGCCCCTGAAGCATTCAAGCTGATTTCTTGCAGCAGCTGCACCCAGTAACAGCTCCAGAGTTGCTCTACAAGACAAGTAAAAGGGTGTGAGCCCTGCAGCACCACCTGTAGTTTGCATACACACATATATAGGACAGCATCTCTTATATGCCCCAGGGGCAATAAAATAGTAGCCTTATCTAGGGTATCCGTCCATGCCGCTACAGCACTACACACCCAGGCCGACGCAATTGCCTGTCTGAGTAAGGTACCTGAATGTGTATAAATGGACTTCAGGGTAATCTCCTGTTTGCGGTCAGCAGACTCTTTGAGGGTAGCCGTATCCTGGGACGGGAGGGCTACCTTCTTGGATAAGCGTGTTAATGCTTTGTCCACCCAAGGGGAGGATTCCCATCGTAACCTATCCGTTGATGGGAAAGGGGAATCCTTTTGGAAATCTGCAGGAGATTCCCAAGCTTTTTCACATAACTCGTTCAGCTCGTGTGAGGGGGGAAAGGTTACCTCAGGCTTCTTTCCCTTGTACATATGTACCCTCTTGTCAGGGATAGGGGGCTCCTCTGTGATGTGCAAAACATCTTTTATTGCCATAATCATATATCAAATGTATTTTGCCAATTTTGGCTGTAACTTTGCATCATCGTAATCGACACTGGAGTCAGAATCCGTGTCGGTATCTGTGTCAACATCTGGATAGTGGGCGCTTATGAGACCCTGACAGTCCCTGCGACATAGGATTAGGCATTGGTTGAGACCCTGACTGTCCCAAAGCTTCTGCCTTGTCTAATCTTTTGTGCAATGAGTTTACACTAGCATTTAAAACATTCCACATATCCATCCAATCAGGTGTCGGCGGAGACACCACGTTCATTTGCTCCCGCTCCTCTCTAATATAGCCTTCTTCCTCAGACATGTCGACACACGCGTACCGACACACCACACACACAGGGAATACTTTTACTGAAGACATTTCCCCCACAAGGCCCTTTGGAGAGACAGAGAGAGAGTATGCCAGCACATACCCCAGCGCTATATAACCCAGGAACAGCACAGTAACTTAATGTTTGAACAATCGGTGAGGGGGAACATCTTGAAACCCCAGTTTGTACCCTTGGGACACTATTTGTAAAACACACGAGTCCATGTCCGAATGAATCCAGAACTGACTGAAGAGTTTTAGACGTGCCCCCACTGGTGCGGGCTCCTGCAAGAGAGCCCCAGCGTCATGCAGTGGATTTGGCAGAAGCAGAGGATGATCTCTGCTCCTGCGATCTTGAAGAGGATGCAGACCTCTTCTCTCTTCTCCTTCCTCTACCTGCAAAGAAAGGGGAATCTTAACTTCTTGCATATCTATTGGGCCGAAATGACTGCATCAGATAATGATGCGTCTTCATCCGTTGGGAGGGAACATAGGGCAAGAAGGTTGACTTACCTGCGGGAGCTGCCGAGATCAAATTAACTAGGCAGTCACCAAACAAGGCTTCACCTTCATAGGGAAGAGACTCCCTTTCTTCTTGGAGTCAGCATCAGCATTCTCTTGGTGAATCCACAATGCCCTCCTATCCGACACTGCCATGAAATTGGCCCGTGAACTCAAGAGTCCTATATCCCTTGCAGTCTCACGTAAGTATGCTGCAGTGTCCTTGATATGATACAACGTAAGGAGTATCCCATCTCTCCAGGGTATCTATATCGGATGACAAGGTATTCGACCAATTCTTGAATATTACTACTCACCCATGCACATGTAATGGCAGGTCTAAGTAATGTACCCGTGGTTACATAACTAGAAATAATGTAGCTTCCTGCATACGATCCGCTGGATTTGTGACAGGGCCCCGTGCAGAATAGGGGGTGACTCCCACTTTATTCTGTCCGCGGCGGGAAATGAATAAACAACCAGAATCCTTTTGGGGATTTGAAACCATCTTGTCGAGCTGGCCCAGACTTTCTCAAACAGAGATGGAGGAACGTTACATCAGCTTTCATTATATATCTATATATACATACATATAGACCCCTTTGTCAGGAACAGCAGGGTCTTCAGTGATTTTAATATGTCCTTAATATCCACAATCATGTACTGAATGCTCCTTGCCAATATTGGATCTAATCAGGAAACATTATGGTCGACATAAGTATCAGTATCCGTGTCAGTATCAGTGTGTAGTAACTGGGCAAAATAACATTTTTGCGACCCAGCGGGGCCTGAGGGAAAAGAAACATAGCCATGAATATCACATCTATTCTCTACGTCTGTGTCTGGGACACAGATTTATCCAACCTTACTCTGATATTACTGAAACATTTACCCAGTCAGTTATTGGTGGTGCCAACAGGGCCACCATCATATGTCTGCATTCCTAATATAGTTTCCTCTTGGGAAAAACATTCAGCCACCGACATGTTGACACACATATACCAAGTACCCACAGACACACCGGCTTATGGGGGACAGACCGTCAGTAAATCTGTCAGAGGGACACAGAGGATTTTTCAGCTCACAATCCAGCGCCAAAAGTACACAGTCTGGGAAATAATAAACTCTATAGTGATAGACTTGTAATGCTCTAAAGATGTTCTGGTGAGGTGAGGAAGAAGCCCCGCCGCTGTAATGGCGCGTATCTGTCCCGCTCAGAAATAATTAATTACGCTAGCGGGGTAAGGACAGTGCCCAGGCACTAATGTCCACTTTTTCCAGCCTTTTGTGAGGAATTTATGCTGCCCAGGGTGCCCCCCCCCCGTGCCCTGCACCCTGCAGTGCCTGTGTTTGTGTGGGAGCATGGCGCGCAGCGTTCCGCTCGCTGCTCGGTACCTCAGAATGCCGTCACTGAAGAAGAAGTCTTCTGTTCTTCTGCTACTCACCTGTCTTCTGGCTCTGTAAGGGGGTGACGGCAGGCTGCGGGAGTGTGCATCTAGGCGTACCCAGCGATCAGCACCCTCAGGAGCTAATGGTGTCCTGTCAGCCTGAAGCAGAGCCATTGAACTCACTAGAAGTTGGTCATACTTCTCTCCCCTAAGTCCCACGAAGCAGGGAGACTGTTGCCAGCAGCCTCCCTGAAAATAAAAAAAACTAACAAGTCTTTTCAGAGAAACTCAGTAGAGCTCCCCTGTAGTGCATCCAGTATCACTGCGCACAATACTAAAACTGGAGTCTGGAGGAGGGGCATAGAGGGAGGAGACAGTTCACACCCTTTGAAAGTCTTAAAGTGCCCATGTCTCCTGCGGATCCCGTCTATACCCCATGGTTCTTAATGTGACCCCAGCATCCTCTAGGACGTATGAGAAAACAAATAACGCACACACGAGGAGGAGAGAACTAAGGAAGCTATAAGGAGAAGAGGGGAGGGAGGGGGGGTTGAAAGGTAAGGTAGTAAAGGCATATTGGATAAACTACAACCTTATACATATTCATTAATGTACCAGTAGTTAGAAGTAGAAGAGCTCTAACAGAAACCACAAAGCTTATCTAAAGCCACACCACACTGGATATGCCCAATCTCATTTGATTTTTGAAGCAAAGCAGTATTGGACTTTGTTAATACATGGATGGGAGACTGCTTGGTAGTATCAGATTCTTTAGGTGTTTTTAAACTACCAACACCATTTTCTTGGTACATTTAATTTTTACATGTATTCTTTTATGTACCAGAAGTTAGAAGTAGAAGAGCTGTAACAGAAACCACCAGCTCATCTACAGCCACAGCACACTGGATTTGCCCAATCTCTCCTGATCATGGAAGCTGAGCAGTGTTGGTCCTGGTTTTAGTACTTGGATGGGAGACCACAAGGAAATACCAGGAGCTGTGTGTATTTTTACAATACTAACACCGTTCTCTTGATGCATTCCATTTTGAAACATTGGGGCAGATCTATTAAGCCTGGTGAACTGATAAAGTGCAAGGTGATAAAGTACCAGCCAGTCAGCTCCTAACTGTCATTTTTCAAACCCAGCCTGTGACATGGCAATTAGGAGCTGATTGGCTGGTACTTTATCACCATGCAAATTATCATTTCACCAGGTTTAATAAATCGGCTGCTTACTCATTTATGTACGAGTAGTTAGAAGTAGAAGAACTCTAACAGAAACCACTAAGCTCATCTACAGCCACACCACACTGTATATGCCCAATATCACCTGATTTTAGGCCTGGTTTGTTCTTGGATGTGAGACCACCTGGGAATACCAGGTGCTGTAGGTAGTTTTATACTACCAACACCGTTCTCTTGATGCATTCCATTTTGAAACATTGGGGCAGATCTATTAAGCCTGGTGAACTGATAAAGTGCAAGGTGATAAAGTACCAGCCAGTCAGCTCCTAACTGTCATTTTTCAAACCCAGCCTGTGACATGGCAATTAGGAGCTGATTGGCTGGTACTTTATCACCATGCAAATTATCATTTCACCAGGTTTAATAAATCGGCGGCTTACTCATTTATGTACGAGTAGTTAGAAGTAGAAGAACTCTAACAGAAACCACTAAGCTCATCTACAGCCACACCACACTGTATATGCCTCTTCTTACATTCCGCTGCACTTATTGTGGGGTAGCCGCAATCCCTTCTGCTGTACGGTTCCACATTACATTGTTTCTTGTCACTTCCTGTTGATGCAGTAAGGAAACATCCAGGAATTACAGCAGCTTAGTTTTTTTTTTTTTTTAACTGGGGCAATTTAGCTAGATCACAGGGCAATTTAGCTCCTTTGGTCCTTTTTTAGGACCAGTTAATCAGACAGTTGAGCAAACTGAAAAACAGCTAACAGGAAATTTCCACTTAAATGGTATTTTCTAATCTTATCTGACCATGACTAAGAATAAAGGATACACAAGATAAACTCTTAGAGCCATGGACCTTATCCATGTTTAAGCTCCATCAAATCTGTAATCAATAGCACTACATGCTCCCACTTTACCACTGTACTATATACTCTACCTGTGTTTTTAAGGTAAAAACACCATTTAACCCCAGTGACACTTGAATTAAAGCAGCAGCCTCTGGAATAGCATTCCTTAGCATTAATCCCAGGAAATCTGCAATCTTCACGCTCTTTGATAGCCATGCTACATTGCTGTTTACTTGGATGGAGCAGAGAGCACAACATCAGGACATAGGAAATATTACAATGCATGATAAGAAAGGTGTGAGCTCTACAGCAAGGCCTCTAACCCTTTGCTAGTGCCAAATACATAGGGCTTAACTCAGATCTGATCACAGCAGCAAATTTATTAGCTAAAACCATGTACACTGCAGGGGGGGGGGTGTATAATATGTGCAGAGAGAGTTAGATTTTGGTGCGGTGTGTTCAAACTGAAATCTAAATTGCAGTGTAAAAACAAAACAGCCAGTATTTACCCTGCACACAAACAATATAACCCACCTAAATCTCTCTGCAAATGTTATATCTGCCCCCCCCCCCCCCCCCATCCCTGCAGTGCACATGGTTTTGCCCACTAGCTAACAAATTTGCTGCATCTGGGAATTACAGCAGCTTAATATTTCTTTTTACAGAAGGTTCAGCAAATTAAATTATTTAGTGAAATACTGTAATCATAACAGTTACAGGGATATTGTAGGTAGATTTATTGTCAGTGGATAAATGTAAAAATTAAACCCTTAGGCATAGTTCCAAAATGCTGTCATTGCAATCCAGATTTTAAGGATATCATGCTTGAGCACAGGTGACTTAATTAGAACTTCGGTCAATGTGAATTAACCATTGGACTCAACCATGGTTATCCTTAAAACCCAGGGGTCTATTTAAGATCGATCTTAATCGATGTTGGGCTTCCAGGTTGAAAAAAACACACACATTTGTTTTCACATTAAACAGACTTCCACATGAGAAAGCAGCAAGGATGCAGTGGCGTTAATGTTTCCTGGTGTCAACTTGTATTATTTCAGTAGACATTGAAATGAGGATGCATCTTGCTGCCTTTCCAATGAAGCAAGTTTAATTTAGTAATAGGTGAAAAACCATCCTTACAAAGGTGTTAATCAGAGACTTGGCTTTGTGGACACTTTTCAGAGAACAAATTTGTTAGCATAAAAATAAAGCCAGAAAATGAAGAGCTGTTTAATCACTCGATTGGATTTTTCTGCCAGCATATTTTTTTTCTCTGCAACCCACTGCTAAATTGTGCTTCCTAGCTGTTTTTTATAAAATCACTGAATCAAATCTAACTCTGATTACATCAGAGAAGGCCATGTACCCTACACCATAAGAGGAGGTTTGAAATTTTGACTTGTCTACTTAATATCACCAAAATCTGATCACAAGGTTAATTACGTCCCTGGGTGGGATTGAACCACCAACCTTTTGGTTAATAGCCAAACACACTAACCAATTGCGCCACAGAGACACTTTGCAAAAGTCCATACTGACAAAGGCTAATAAGCATTCATCTAAAACGTTTCCTAGAAAAACTTTAAAAAGTCAATAATCTGGAGAGTTTTTGTAAGATGTTTCTTCCATCAACCAACGAAGAAACACATTGGTACTTTCCCATGATGAGTGAGTGCTTCAGGATCTCTTGCACTTACATGTGCAGCAGAGTACTGCAATGGAAGCATGCTGGGCCCATAACCCAGAGGTAGGCAGATTGAAACTATCCTCTGCTATATGCATTTTTTTTGTTAATTAAAGTAATCCAAAACTGGGATTGATATTTTGTCTCTTTTATTTTTACTTAAAGTACAATAACTTTTACCATTTTAATTTGTTTTAATAGTATATTGACAGTATTATTTTCTTTCTAAAATCCACTTCATTTTCTTTACCCTATTATTAAAATGGTAATTGAAGAAGAGGAATTGTTGCTTTGACTGCAGCATTCCCGGGGTTAACTGGTGTTTCTTCAAGTCACAAGCTATGGAGCTGCTGTATAGTTACTCGCAAGTCAGTAGTTGTATGATGCTCACACCTGTTAAGCTGGATACACACAGAATGCCCTACACAGGGGGTGAAATGAGCGCCCCCCCCACCCCCCGTACGCTCAGCACACATCACGCTGTGCTGAGCGGGGGGAGAGATGTGTGCTGAGCAGTTCGCTCAGCACACATCTCTCCCCAAAATCGGGCCGTGAATACGGACCTTTAAACTGGATCCACACTTAGATTATCTGTCCAATTTTTTTTTCTAGTTGAAACAAAATTATGCTAATATGTGGCAGCAAATTACAATTGACCATTTGTTCACAAACACTGGAAAACATCCAAAAATGGTCATTTAGATAAATTGGTTAAATCCATTTCATTTAGCTAATTTATCCAAACTACCTTTATTGTATCTTTGTGGGTGAATGATGTGTGGGTCAGTGTTGAGGGTGGTGGAGGAGATGGGTAATAGGCACAGCAGGGTGTGGACAGTCAAATAGTGTGCTTAGAGGTTCAGAGTCATTGTATGAGACTCTGGCAACAGTGACTTGATGAGTCTGGTGTCCATAGGGTGGGACGCATTAACCTTTTTATGCTATTGAAATAGTTCTCCTCCTGACCGACGCAGTTCCTTGCTCCGAGGTTGGTGTATTGTCCTGTTGCAGCGCCTCTCCACTGTGGTCACAGTGAGCTGTGTGGTGTTGCTGGCGCATGCCAATCTCCCCCCAACCTCCCTCTTGCATTTCAGACCTACGTACGCATGATGGGATCTTGTATGATATGCGCGTGTGCTGTAGAGATGAAAGTGGGGGTGAGGAGGCAGATCGTGAGATGGGGAAACTTTGTGGACTGTTAGCGAAGGGGAGCACTGGGCAATCTGAGTTGCAAAGAGGGCAGCAGAAGAGGTTATTGCATGTGCACTGGTGACAGGTCCATCCTTGGTGGCCAGCCTCAGTGGTAAAGGGGTACATGAGCTAGTGTCCCTTGGCCAGCCATGTACCATGGCCACCTCCCTACCTCCTATATATTCTCCCTGATCTGTCACTTTGTTACGGTCTGCTGCTGGCACTGGTGTATCGTCCTGCAGTTGCCGTCTCCGCCCATTGCTGTGACTTCCCCCAGAGTTAGCCACACAGAGTGACAGATCTGGGAAAATATATAGGAGATCATTACTTTCACTTGCAGCCTACCTTATTTTTTGCAGCCTAGCATGCTCCTGACCCCTTCTCTCACTAATACTTATACAACATTCATGAACTCATCTTAAGGTTTCTTTATTATTCAGTCACACTGTCTTGGATCCAAACCATTTCCTGTGGCATTGCAGTCAAACAATTGAGCTATTTACCCTTGCATAGAAAGGTATAATCTAAGCTAGAGAATTCTATTTGGAGCTCACCTTGTACTTTGTGAAGAAATAATCAGCTTTGTGGCTGAGCAGATATATGGAGTGTGTGGCTGCACACTGCATTGATCTGCTGAGTTGCAATGCTAATAATTTTTTTTTTTGCAAAGTACCAATAGCTTCATTGTGAAGGTGGAAAGAAGGGTGTTACGGCATGGAATGTACAAACTGCGAGACCCTGCTGGTAGCGCCTTTGTCTATTTAGTAGGAAGGGCACGTAACAGCCGGGGGGCAATGGAGGAAGCCCCTTTAGGGCTGGAGCCCGGCGGCAACTGACTCCGTTGTCTCTGGCAGTTCCGCCCCTGGACTAGAGGAATGGTCAAGAACATGGCAACATTTAATGCCAAAAAATGCAAAATCATACACGTCTCAAAAATGCAAAGGCTAACTATAATATTAAGGGCATTATAATGGCAAGAGGAAAGCTATCTAAGTATTACTATTTCAGGTAAGCAATGTAACAAAGCAATAGGAAAGGCAAGTCAGATGCTTGTTTGCATAGGTTAAAGAACCAGTAGCAGAAAAAAGTAATACAGGTTGAGTATCCCATATCCAAATATTCCGAAATACGGAATATTCCGAAATACGGACTTTTTTGAGTGAGACTGAGATAGTGAAACCTTTGTGTTTTGATGGCTCAGTGTACACAAACTTTGTTTAATACTCAAAGTTATTAAAAATATTGTATTAAATGAACTTCAGACTGTGTGTATAAGGTGTATATGAAACATAAATGAATTCTGTGAATGTACACACACTTTGTTTAATGCACAAAGTTATAAAAAATATTGGCTAAAATGACCTTCAGGCTTTGTGTATAAGGTGTATATGAAACATAAATGCCTTCTGTGCTTAGATTTAGGTCCCATCACCATAATATCTCGTTATGGTATGCAATTATTCCAAAATACAGAAAAATCCGATATCCAAAATTCCTCTGGTCCCAAGCATTTTGGATAAGGGATACTCAACCTGTAATGCCACTGTATAGGTCCTTGGTACAGCCACATTTAGAATCCTGTGTTCAGTTCCAGAAGCCATATCTCCAGAAGGCTGTAAATACATTAGGGCAACTAAAATTGTGCATGGCCTACATCACAAAACTTACCTGGAAATACTAAAAAATGTTGATGTGTATAGTTTGGAGAAGGGAAGAGGGAACATACAGTAATAGAAACATTTAAATATATAGAGAGGAATGTAATAGGGTGTGAGAATCAGAAAGTGAGAGATTTTGTGTTTTTTCCTGTTGTTTTTTTTGTTTTTGTTTGATTGTTTGTTTTTAAAGTGGCAATCCTTTACATGGCAAAACCAGGTTGATATTTGCCATGTAAAGGATTGCCACCGTGGGCATGCGTAGAAGGGGCACTGCTACTGTTGGCATTATGTGTGTAAGCTGCACTGATATGGTGGTTATGTGTATAAAGGGCACTGCGACTGTGGGTATTATTATTATTATTATTACATGCGGTGTAATGACAATAAGATAGTGCTACTGTGTGGCGTATTTTGATTTGGGGTGCTATTGTGTGGCCATGCCCCTTCCTTGTGATACCACACCTTCTTTTTTTAAGGAGCGCACTGTCCCTTTATTAAGTATTGGAGAGAGGGCCCAAATTAATAGTTTGCAGGGAGGCGCCAAACACCCTAGCACTGGCCCTTTGGTAGGGGACAGGATTTGCTACTGCTTGTGCACATATGTTATGATTGCCAGCCAACAGCACTGGTTTTGCCTATAACACTAACTATAAATATTTTGAATTGGTCCTGGACCACCAATCCAAGGCACCCCTGCAAGTGTCCTGAGGCACCCCAGGGTGCAGTTTGAGAACCACTGGTCTAGTGAGTACCCAGGATAATTATTGTAGCTGGTCTGCGGGTAACAGCTCTCAGATCCACTTCTAGGAAAAAATGCAGCAATGTAATTTGAGTGACAAACTGCAGAGATGAACCCTTTCTGTGACTGCTGCACAGGGATCACACAAACTCTATTCATAGGGCTGACTTCACTTAGGGGAGATGTTCTCACCCCGCAAAGAAGTGCGAGTATATACCGCACTTACGGTACCATTGGATTTACAGATATTTTCTTGCAATACACTATGGGGGTCATTCTGAGTTGATTGCTCGCTAGCAGTTTTTAGCAGCCATGCAAACGCATTGTCGCTGCCCACTGGAGAGTGTATATTCACTTTGGAGAAGTGCGAACACTTGAGCAGCAGAGCGCCTGCAAAATCGTTTCAAAATAAGACCAGCACTGTAGTTACACTTCGTGTGCGTTGATTCTAACAACCGAGGGACGGCTTTTGATGTCACACACCCATCCAGCGAATGCCCAGCCACGTCTGCATTTCTTCTGCCACGCCTGCATTTTTCCAAGCACTCCCTGAAAACGGTCAGTTGCCACCCAAAAACGCCCTCTTTCTGTCAATCTCCTTGTGGCCTGTTCTGTGATTGGAATAATCGCTAGAACTAGTGCAAAACCACAATGGACTTTGTACCCGTACGATGCGCATGCACATTACGGAGCATGCGCATGCACAGATTAGCCATTTTTTTCAACTGATTGCTACGCAGCGAACAACGGCAGCATGCGATCAACTCGGAATGACCCCCTATATACATAGAAACATGGATTTTTACTGCAGGAATTATGGTTAGTTTAGGGGTATCGGTTAGGGTCAACAGAGGTGTAGCTAGGGGTCCAAGCGCCCCTGGCAAAGTAAGGGACTGGCGCCCCCCCTTTCGATAAAGCATTGCAGTCCATTGGCGGTTACCATGTTGGAGCCACAGCAACTGACCCCCTCCCCCACACGCTGCCCTACATCATCGGCTGGGATTCACTGTTGGTGTGAAGCCACTGGGAACAGTCTGGTAGCATTAGCAGCAGTCTGTGTCATAGATAGGGAAGGCAGAAGGTTAACTAGCTAATAGCAGTCTGTTGGCAGCAGAGGCTGGGCGGGGGGCTGAGAATGAGCCAACGCTGATCAATGTCCAGTCTGCTTAGACAAAAATATTTTGTGATCAGGGCTGGTTCTAGACCAAAGGAGCCAATGGCAAAAATTTCCTTTGGCACCCCCCCCCCCCCCCACACACATACACACACACCAAAAAAGAACATATCCCAGTTTAACATAACGCTATGTGGTGCAAGGTGTGGAGCTGGTTACTTGTATCAGACCTCTGACATTTGCCTTTTCACCCATATTGCATACTTTTTCTTGCAGGTTGTGTCTTAATTCAAGAAGTGTTCTAAGTACTTCAGCTTAGTATCTTTACTGACCCCTCTTTACCCCACACTACATAACTGACCCCTCTATACCCTACACTACATCACTGACCTTTCTATAACCATCACTGCATTACTGACCCCTCTATACAGTACACTGACCTCTATATACCTGCTAGTACATCCCTGATGCCTATATTCCCTAAGCTAAATCCCTGATGCCTCTATTCCCTACGCTACATCCCTGACGCCTCTATTCCCTATGCTACATCCCTGACGCCTCTATACCCTACGCTACATCCCTGATGCCTCTATTCCCTACGCTACATTCCTGATGCCTCTATAACCTACGCTACATCCCTGACGCCTCTATACCCTACGCTACATCCCTGACGCCTCTATACAGTACAATGCATTACTGATCCCTCTAGACCATACATCCTCATTACATCAGAGAGATAGTGAAACACTGGAAAAAATAAGGATAAAGTGGACTACAGAAACTGATGCTCTAAACAAAGGAGAGAGAGAGAAAAGCACAAGGGAAAGTGGGCAATCGGAACACCATAGAGAGAGGAGAGATAGAAATGCCTGAAAAAGTAAAGGGGGTTGGGTATGGCATCCGGCGCTCGGGATTCCAGCAGTCACATGATACCTAATCCTAACCCTCTGGGGGGGGTGGCGGATAGGGCTAACCCTCAGGGGGTGGCAGCTAGGACTAACCCCCCCCCCCCCTCCTAGTGCCTTCCCTAACACCCGCTCCCCCGGTCCTAACCCTCCCTCCAATACTCGCCTTCGGGATGTTGGCTGTCTGTGTGCCGGCACCAGTCTCCCAAGTGGTGTCAGGATTCCAACATCGGTCAAATGACCGCCGGTATACCGTCTGCCGGGATGGTAAATGTATCCTGAGGACAGGTAGTGAGTGTGGAGGGATAGGTGGTTCAGTAAAATGTAACAGCTCAAACTGCGATCATTCACTGATAAATTGATTTATAGCTCTCCCTTTTTAACCATTGCAGTCATAAAAGCAATGTTTTTTAAACTTTTAAATAAAGCTTGTTAGCATCCCCAGCACACTGTATATGCTGGGAGATGTAGTTCTCAATATGAAAACATTTAATTACTGTATGAACTCTAATTCCCCAACTGAAACCTCTCACAAACACACACTCCTAAATCTAGTACACACACACACACACACACACATTTCCCCAGTACTGACAACTCTCATCACTTCCACACACTGACAACTCCCTCCTGCTCCTCTCCCCACTGACACTGACAGCTCCCTCACAGTCACACACATCCTCCACCCCCCCCCCACACACACACACTGATAGCACACATGCACAAATCCCCCCCTCCTCGACACTAACTGTCACGGACTGCTTGGGCAGCAGGGGGCAGGCTCTGACTTGAAGTGCTGAAATTCAACAGCTCTCTCGAACTTGCAAGGCATGGCTGTGCAGCTGTCTCCAGCCATCTCCTTGCCCACTGTGTAATTTGTGGCGTTCTCTGATGTTCCCCGCTCTGCCTCTACAACCGGCACATAATGTACAGCAGTGGTGACTCCTGAGTATGGGCCTGGAGAACTCCGCCTACCGGGGGGTAGGGATTAATAATTTCAAAGGAGCAGAGCTAGGAGTGAAGCAGTGGACAGCAGTTGAGGGGCGTTTCAAACTGTAACAGGGTTGGGACAATTTCAGTATCCTTCCCTCACCGTCTAATTGGTCAGTCCCACGCTGATTGCCATAGCGCCCTTTCGAGACTGCAGAACTCTATCCCTTAGCCACGGTTGGCACAGCTGGATGGTGCCCCTGGCAAGTGCCATCCTGGCCAAGGGGTAGATACGCCCCTGAGGGTCAGGGCCAGCAACAGAAATCTCGGGGCCCAGTGCACTGATATCTCTGGGGCCCCCTCAACCCCCCTTAACTTGGCAGAGGGATCTTTAAAAAAAATGGAGCCTTTGACTCGGACCGTCAGTGAGGCCAGCAGGTGGTTTTCATACTGGGCTATCCAGCTCTTCGGTGGCGGTGGCAGGGACATTCAGAAAAGGGCCAGCACAGCAACATGCATAATAATGGCAATACAGTATGGACCACAGGGACTGGACAAAGTGATGGGGTAAAAGGAGGGGGGAGGGTTTAGTTGGCCTGTTAATTGTTTTCCTGCTTAAATTGAGCAGTTGGTGGATACACTTTAAAAAGCAATATTGGCACTGTGGCCCCATTATTTCTGTTCTTAATACTTGGAGCCCTGAACAAGTGTCCCCTTTGTCCCCCCTGTCACCGGGCCTGTTCAGGCGTTACCTATGGAGAAGCTGCGACATGACATCCTAGGACACGATACTGCACCATGCATCACCATTATATTTCAGTGTGCCTTGTCAATATTTAAATCTTGTTCTGTGTGACGTGAGTTGTAAATGGTTGAAAATCTCTGTGCTACAGTATCGTCACCATGTAGTTATAACAACACCGCAAAACCACCAAAAGACGTGTTTTGGTAGAGGGACTGCTGGAGGGGCCCATTGGGGCCCCCAGTTTGCTACCCCACCCCAGTATACCTGTGCTGTAGCCAGTGGAAGAGGCACTATCTTCCCGGTGATCTCTTCGGGAAGATGGTGCCGCACATAGAAAGCAAAGACTCTGGCTGCACTCTCCTGCCCTCGCTCTAAGCAAGGTGATCGGGCCACAAAAGGACCCCTGCCGGACCCCGGCCTGTGGGCCACAAAAGGATGCATTGGGGGCGGCATGCGGCCCATGGGTTTGACACCCCTGCCCTAGAGTATCAAAATTTGTTTCACGGCACCCCTAGGCCAAAGTTTTTTTTATTGAGAAATTCAGAAAAAAATATAAAATTAAGTAAATTGTGTTTATAGCATGTCATCCTCAGGTTCAGTTATGTTGTGAGGGAATGGTTTTGCCAATTTAATAAAGTATAAATAATTTTAATTGGTCCTGGACCACCAAACTATGCTACCAGTGCAAGAACCCCAGTTTGGAAACTACTGCCATAAAATAAACCTTTTTTGTTTTTTTTAAACTACATGTAATACACCTTAGATCTCAGTTCCTAAAAGGTTTTAAACCCTTGCATACAGTAAACTACACATATTTAAAAATCCTACACCGGGCACAAGTGCTCACGGGCCAATTTCATGGCAGTCTCGGATAGGAGGGCATTGTGGATTCACCAAGGGAATGCTGATGCTGACTCCAAGAAGAAAGGGAGTCTCTTCCCTATGAAGGTGAAGCCTTGTTTGGCGACGGCCTAGTTAATTTGATCTCGGCAGCTCCCGCAGGTAAGTCATCCTTCTTGCCCTATGTTCCCTCTCAACGGATGAAGACGCATCATTATCTGACGCAGTCATTTCGGCCCAATAGATATGCAAGAAGTTAAGATTCCCCTTTCTTTGCAGGTAGAGGAAGGAAAAGAGGGAAGAGGTCTGTAGCCTCTTCAAGATCGCAGGAGCAGAAATCGTCCTCTGCTTCTGCCAAATCCACTGCATGACGCTGGGGCTCTCTTGCAGGAGCCCGCACCAGTGGGGGGCACGTCTAAAACTCTTCAGTCAGTTCTAGATTCATTCGGACCTGGACTCGTGGGTTTTACAAATAGTGTCCCAAGGGTACAAACTGGGGTTTCAAGACGTTCCCCCTCACCGATTGTTCAAATCAGCCTTAGTCAGCAGGGAGAAGGTTTTTATTCAAGCCTCTTCGTGGTCCAGAAGCCGGACGGCTCAGTCAGACCAATCTTAAATCTGAAATCCCTTAATTTCTACCTAAAGAAATTCAATTTCAAGATGGAATCTCTCAGGGTAGTGATCTCCAGTCCGGGGGATAAAGGAGATTTCATGGTTTTGGTAGACATAAAGGATGCCTACTTATATGTTCCCATTTAGCCACTGCATCAAGCTACCTGAGGTTTGCAATTCAGGATTGTCATTACCAATTTCAGACGTTGCCGTTTGGTCTGTCCACGGCTCCGAGGATTTTCACCAGGGTGATGGCGGAAATGATGGTCCTCCTTCGCAAGCAAGGAGTCACAATTATCCCGTACTTGGATGATCTCCTGATAAAGGCGAGATCCAGGGACCAGTTGGTGCAAAACATCTACTCTCCCTGACAGTTCTTCAACAACATGGTTGGCTCCTAAACTTGCCAAAATCGCAGTAGGTCCCAATGACGCGGTTGTTGTTTTTGGGAGTGATACTGGACACAGAAGAGGTTTTCTTCTAGTGGAAAGGCTCTGGAGATCCAGAGTCTGGTCAAACAAATTCTGGAACCAGCAAGAGTGTTAATCCATCAATGCATTCAGTTGCTGGGGAAGATGGTTGCGGCCTACGAGGCCATTCAGTTTGGCAGGTTCCATGCCAGAGTGTTCCAGTGGGACCTGTTGGACAAGTGGTCCGGATCCCACCTACACATGCACCGGAGGATAATCCTGTCTTCCAAGACCAGAATCTCACTCCATTGGTGGCTGCACAGTTCTCACCACCTAGAGGGGCGATGGTTCGGGATCCAGGACGGGATCCTAGGGACCACGGATGCAACCCTCCGAGGCTGGAGAGCAGTCACACAGAGGGAAAACATCCAAGGAAGATGGTCAAGTCTTCCTTGGATGTTTTCATCTCCACATAAATGTTCTGGAGTTAAGGGCCATTTAATAACTGCAGACACAGTACGCACTGGGACGGGTGCCCAGCATCCTCTACGGACTAAGAGAAAAGGATTTACCGGTAGGTATTAAAATCCTATTTTCTCTAACGTCCTAGAGGATGCTGGGGACTCCGTAAGGACCATGGGGATAGACGGGCTCCGCAGGAGACATGGGCACTTTAAGAAAGACTTTAGTTCTGGGTGTGCACTGGCTCCTCCCTCTATGCCCCTCCTCCAGACCTCAGTTTGATACTGTACCCAGTGGAGACTGGGTGCTTTTCAGGAGCTCTCCTGAGCTTTCTGACAGAAAGTATTTTGTTAGGTTTTTAATTTTCAGGGAGCACTGCTGGCAACAGACTCCCTCATCGAGGGACTGAGGGGAGAGAAGCAGTCCTACTATCTGAGTTGCAAGGTCCTGCTTCTTAGGCTACTGGACACCATTAGCTCCAGTGGGATTGGTACGTAGGATCTCACCCTCGCCGTCCGTCCCAGAGCCGCGCCGCCGTCCCCCTCGCAGAGCCGGAAGATAGAAGCCGGGTGAGTATGAGAAGAAAAGAAGACTTCAGAGGCGGCAGAAGACTTCATGATCTTCACTGAGGTAACGCACAGCACTGCAGCTGTGCGCCTTTGCTCCCATACACCTCACATACTCCGGTCACTGTAAGGGTGCAGGGCGCAGGGGGGGGCGCCCTGGGCAGCAATATAAACCTCTTTCGCAAAAATATAACATATATACAGCTGGGCACTTTATATATGTATAAGCCCCCACCAATTTTACAGTTTAAGCGGGACAGAAGCCCGCCTCCGAGGGGGCGGGGCTTCTCCCTCAGCACTCACCAGCGCCTTTTTTTCTCCACAGCACCGCTGAGAGGAAGCTCCCCGGACTCTACCCTGCTTATACCACGTTAGACAAGAGGGTTGAAAAGAGGGGGGGGGCACATAATTCGCAAATTACATACAGCAGCACTACTGGGCAAACATTAAGTTACTGTTTTATTCCTGGGTTATATAGCGCTGGGGGGTGTGCTGACATACTCTCTCTCTGTCTCTCCAAAGGGCCTTGTGGGGAAACTGTCTTCAGAAAAAGCATTCCCTGTGTGTGTAGTGTGTCGGTACACGTGTGTCGACATGTCTGAGGAAGAAGGCTATATTAGAGAGGAGCGGGAGCAAATGAATGTGGTGTCTCCGCCGACAGCTGATTGGATGGATATGTGGAATGTTTTAAATGCTAGTGTAAACTCATTGCACAAAATATTAGACAAGGCAGAAGCTTTGGGACAGTCAGGATTTAAACCCATGCCTGATCCTATGTTGCAGGGACTGTCAGGGTCTCATAAGCGCCCACTATCCCAGATTGTTGACACAGATACCGACACGGATTCTGACTCCAGTGTCGATTACGATGATGCAAAGTTACAGCCAAAATTGGCAAAATCCATTCGATTTATGATTATGGCAATAAAAGATGTTTTGCACATCACAGAGGAACCCCCTGTCGCTGACAAGAGGGTACATATGTACAAGGGAAAGAAGCCTGAGGTAACCTTTCCCCCCTCACACGAGCTGAACGAGTTATGTGAAAAAGCTTGGGAATCTCCAGATAAAAGACTGCAGATTTCCAAAAGGATTCTTATGGCGTATCCTTTCCCATCAACGGATAGGTTACGATGGGAATCCTCCCCTAGGGTGGACAAAGCATTAACACGCTTATCCAAGAAGGTAGCCCTCCCGTCCCAGGATACGGCTACCCTCAAAGAGTGTGCTGACCGCAAACAGGAGATTACCCTGAAGTCCATTTATACACATTCAGGTACCTTACTCAGACCGGCAATTGCGTCGGCCTGGGTGTGTAGTGCTGTAGCGGCATGGACAAATACCTTATCTGAGGGGATGGATAGCCTAGACAAGGATACTATTTTATTGACCCTGGGGCATATAAGAGATGCTGTCCTATATATGTGTGTATGCAAACTACAGGTGGTGCTGCAGGGCCCACACCCTTTTACTTGTCTTGTAGAGCAGCTCTGAAGCTGTTACAGTGCCCAGCTGCTGCAAGAAATCAGTTTGAATGCTTCAGGGGCTTGGGCATGGCCAACATGAGCCCCACACCGAAGGAGGGTGGGGGTGTTTAATGCAAACTTGGGGTTATCCAAGCGCCGCAAAAGGCCGCCATGCCCTGCATGCCCCTTTTCTCTTTTCATATACAGATGAGGGTTCCAGCCAACTTTGGCCCACTGCTTGGATGACATCACCGTATGCAAATCCGTCTGCTGCAGAACTTCCCCCAGGAATGCTTGCAATAGTTGTTGCATATGGTTTAATGTCTGAGGGTGCTTCAGTATTAGGCAGCCTTCTGCCCTCCCATGTTCATCTGAAAAGATGTGGTCTCCCTGCAGTTGTTGTCCCCAGACGAGAGTTCCCTTGTGCTTCCTCAGTTAAATCTCCTTAACTTGACGGGGGTGTGCCCGAGCAGCCGCCCTCCCCAGCCCTATCCCAACACATACTTATCTTGCATATGAGATCTCTTGATCATGAAGATAGTTCTCACAGGTTGAGGTTCATCCTGGCCCCGCTCCCCGCTGGAGATCGCTGATGGGGACAGCAGCGGGGCTTCAGCAGAAGGGTGAGTATGTGTGGCCAGAGACCTCCCTTCCCATGTGCAGGCCTGCAGAGTCTGCCGCGCAGGATGGGGCATGTGGCACTCTCCCTCCCAGGGGCTCTTCCAGATGTAGCTCCTCAGCAGTATTTTTCCCGGGCTGCGCGGCGCTCTCCCCGACTGGCATCCGCCCTGGAACACTGCCTTCCTCAACGCAACATCAGCAGGGGGCCCTGGCCTCATCACCATCCCAGGTCTTTCTCATGTATGTATCATGTATGTGTGTGTGATATATGTATGAATCATATATGTTTGTGATATATATATATATATATATTCCATAGACAAAAAACCTTACGGTTTCACATGTCCCATTAAGGCTTCTTAGACATGATCGAAATTTCAGAAACCTGTTGTAACTCTTCCACTCAAACTCCAAAAAGCAATGAAATTCCGATCATTAAGGCTGACGCCTTAATGGACGTGTTCCTTGCGCAATACAGATATGGTATGCCATCACAGCCTGTGGGTAAGTGCAGATTCAGCACTCTCACAGAGTGAGATTGCTGTCACTCACACAATGGTGGAGCTGCTAATTCACAGATTTGTGTGCTCATTGGAATACACACATGCAGTCTATGCAACTGAAGGTCTGAGCAGTTTTGTGGTGCTCCCATCCCACACAGTGCCCACAACCATCCCATTCAGTCAACACAACAAAGCCACCTTGTTACAACATCCTTCTAACTCCATACATCCATCTCACTTAGTATACACATTTAGCTCCCTCAAACATCTTGGTTAATTGCTAAACTATAATACCCCATCTACGGTCTATGCATCTACACTTACTTCCCCTATACACCCCCATGCTGCCCGGTCTTCCCCAATCCCTACTGCTGTGTTCTCCCATCTGTGCTAGTCTGTACTAACTTATCTGTACCATCTGTCTTTCCCCACCTGTGCATTGTCTGTACCACCGTTTCCTTCTCTCTGTGCTGCTCAGTGTTTCCTTCTTCAACGTCACTCTGCCTCCTCCAGTACATGGCACACTGTCTTCTCTCCCATCTGCACCAGTTTTCTACCCATCCATGCCAGTGTTTTCAACCCATCTGCACCATTTCCCCCATCTGCACCGCTCTGTCTCCCTTCCCATACTTGCTGCTTAATCTACCCCCTATCCACACCACTCTTACCCTATTCATGTAGCTGACATCCTGAAGGTAAATTTAGTGGATCCTGCGCTCTTGGCAGGGGGATAACCGCCACAGCCCACCCCCCAGTGGTCCGGAAACGCCTCCGTTGTGCAGACCATGCCCTGCCAATGGCATTCTAACGCTGTTTGCACGCCCCCCTCCTTCCCCGCAACCACCTCTGCCTATCAATCAGGCAGGGTGATAGCATCTCACTGGGCTCCTGGGGTACGCACGCGCAGTGCGGCCATTGCACGTGCGCACCTCACAAACTAATTCAGACTGCAATCGCTGCTGCTGCTGCGGTCTGAATTACCCCGTGTTTCTCTGTCCCCCCCATTAGTGCTGCTTAGTGTTCCCTCTATCCACACACTTCTGTTCCCCCATCCACACCGCTCTCCTCCCTCCAATCAACAACACTCTTACCTCATCTGAGCAGCGTTGTCTTCCGCTCAGACCTTCAGTTGCATAGACTGCATGTGTGTATTCCAATGAGCACACAAATCTGTGAATTAGCAGCTCCACCATTGTGTGAGTGACAGCAATCTCACTCTGTGAGAGTGCTGAATCTGCACTTACCCACAGGCTGTGATGGCATACCATATCTGTATTGCGCAAGGAACACGTCCATTAAGGCGTCAGCCTTAATGATCGGAATTTCATTGCTTTTTGGAGTTTGAGTGGAAGAGTTACAACAGGCTTCTGAAATTTGGATCATGTCTAAGAAGCCTTAATGGGACATTTGAAACCGTAAGGTTTTTTGTCTATGGAATTTCATCGCTTTTTTTACATTTATTTTTTTTATTCAGAAATGTAAAATTTCACTGTAAGAATAAACATTTGATTTTTTAAATGTTTAATGAAAATGTTCGTATAACATCACTGTTCTGTGCAAAATTATTTTATTAACCAAACCAAATTGTTTAAGGTCCGTACACACTTAACGATTTAATGAGCGACGTCGCTCATTTTATCGTTAAGTGTGTATGCAGCCAGCGACAAACGATGCGCGGCCCCGCGGGTCGGCAACAATCTTCGCTGTCGGTAGGGCATGCAGGAAGGATGTGGACTGTCGTCCACGACCTTCATGCAGGGCTGGCGGGGGCGTGACGTCACTGAGCGATATGAGCGGTCATATCGCTCAGTGTGTACAGTCGGCCGCCGGCCGGCCCGGGAGGGGAAACATTAGACGATGTAGCTCACAGAGCGACATCGTTTAATGTGTACGGGCCTTTAGACTTTGGTCAAAATATTTTGCTGCCTTTGCAGCTGATGCAGGGAGGGGGGTAGGCGGCAGCAGCCTGTAACTGAGGCTGGAGGTAGGCGTGAAATGCATTGCTTGTACGTGTGAGTGCGTGGTGTCAGGTGCTGCGCGTGTATATGTGTGTGTGTGTCAGGTGCTGCCTGTGTATGTGTGTGTCAGCTCCTGTGTGTATGTGTGTGTCAGGTGCTGCGTGTATATATGAGTGTGTCTGATGGTGCGTATGTATGCGTCAGCTGCCGCACGTGTGTGTGTGTGTGTGTCAGGTGTGGCGGGTGTATATGTGTGTGAGTATCAGGTGCTCCGCGTGTGTACAAGTGTATGTCTGGTGCTGTGCATGAATACGTATGTCTGTGTCAGGTGATGCGCGTGTACATGAGTGTGCGTCAGGTGCTGCGCGTGTACATGAGTGTGCATTAAGTGCTGCGCGTGTACATGAGTGTGCGTCAGGTGCTGCGTGTGTACATGAGTGTGCGTCAGGTGCTGCGCGTGTACATGTGTGTGCGTCAGGTGCTGCGCGTGTACATGTGTGTGTGAGTAAGGCACTGCGTGTGTATGTGTGTGTCTGATGGTGTGCGTGTATATGTATGTGTCAGGTGCTGCGTGTATATGCATGTGTCAAGTGCTGCGTGTATATGCATGTGTCAGGTGCTGCGTGTATATGCATGTGTCAGGTGCTGCGTGTATATGCATGTGTCAGGTGCTGCGTGTATATGCATGTGTCAGGTGCTGCGTGTATATGCATGTGTCAGGTGCTGCGTGTATATGCATGTGTCAGGTGCTGCGTGTTTATTTTATTGTGTCTGATGGTACGTGTGTGTGTCAGGTGCCGCACTTGTATATGTGTGTGTGTCAGGTGTTGCGCGTGTATGTGTGGGTCAGGTGCTGCATGTTTATTTTATTGTGTCTGATGCTACGTGTGTGTGTGTGTGTGTGTGTGTCAGGTGCCGCACGTGTATGTGTGTGTGTCAGGTGTTGCGCGTGTATGTGTGTGTCAGGTGCCGCGCGTGTATGTGTGTGTCAGGTGCCGTTCCCCTTCTTCCCATCCCAGCTCTCTTTGTAGAATACAGCTCTGCACCCAGAGAGAGGGAAAGACTAGGGGGCTGATCACTGCACTGCTCACTTTTTGGTCATGAGTTCGGCCTCCTGTTTCTTCCAGTGCTGTGTTCCTGCAGCCTAGCCCTCCCTGTTGTGCCAGAGAATCAGCCCTTCCTTCCCCTGACAGAGAGAGAGAGCCCGAGGCAGAGACACTCTTCCCGTAGCTGGCCTACCCCCAGTACTTCAGCACTGGCCATGCGGCAGTCAACAAAGGAGACCAGCAGGGGGTTCTGGCAGCATCAGCTGTGGCCGCAGCTGGATCGGGGAGGCCTGCAGTGTCTGAGGTGGGCAACACTTCCTCCGCCGCTGTCACCTTCCCCTGCCGGAGAGAAAGCCAGAGACATACCCTTCCCGCAGCTGGGATACCCCTAGTACCTCAGCGCTGGACAGGCAGAAGTCTATGGAGGGGACCGGCAGGGGTTTCGGGCCGCAGCAGTAGCAGCGGCCGCAGTCAGATCAGGGAGGCCTGCAGGGTCAGAACTGGGCAGCACTTCCACCAACACTGTCACCTCTGTGCTGGGCATGTACACCAGTCCGTACGGACGGAGGTGTCCACAACAGGCAGCAGTATAATGAGTCAGACAAACTCATTACACGCTGCCCACTGCTGCGCCGCATGCCCTCGATGGAGGAAGCCTAGATGCGGTCCCCAGCGGCAGCGAGGGAGAAGGGTGATCACATCACCCTTCAACCCGGCACCTCACAATCAGCTGGGGATCTGCAGTAGCTTCATCTCTCTCTTCCTCTCCCTCTCTGACAGCACAGCAGCCCCTCTGGGTCCCATGTAGCTCTGCCCCCCTGCTCACAGTTCACTCGGCCTCTCCTGATTAAAAAGAAAATAAGAGCCTGACCTGCTGCTCAGATGCGAGGAGGGGACGGGCGGTAGGTCACTACACAGTCAAAATTAACTCTGACTCCTCACAACAGTGTGGACTGCAGGCGACGTCAAATGCCAATTTGGGTGTGCTTGCCGCACTACCTGCCCATCAAGCCCAACGTGGCATTTTGTATTAGGAACCCTATAACAGCATTCCGACATCCCTCCCTATGACGCTGCCATCCATACACTGCCGCTCTCATACATCCGTACACCGCCACTCTCATACATCCGCACACTGCCGCTCTCACACAACTGTACACTGTTGCTCTCATACATCCATACACTGCCGCTCTCATACATCCGTACAACCCCGCTCTCATACATCCGTACAACCCCGCTCTCATACATCCGTACAACCCCGCACTCTTACAGCCGTACTCTTACAGCCGTACTCTTACAGCCGTACTCTTACAGCCGTACTCTTACAGCCGCACACTACCGCACTCTTACAGCCGCACACCGCCGCACGCATACAGCCGCACACCATCGCACTCATACAGCCGCACACCATCGCACTCATACAGCCGTACATTGCCGCTCTCATACATCCGCACACTGCCGCTCTCATACATCCGCACACTGCCGCTCACATCTATACATACATAGCCTCCATACATCTACACATCCAATCCCCGCGCAAGGGAACACTGAAATCACTATCACTTTTCCCCGGGGTGTGACCACAGCCAGCCACTACTCCGGCCACCTTCTTGTGACACCAAAATGCATCTTACCTATCATCAGGGTGGTGCTGCTGCTGGGGGCAGGTTGCTGCCTCACTCTCCTAGTTGGTGCTGCGATTGGAGGGGGTACTGCTTCCCTGTGCTGCCACTGTCTCCCGGATCATCGTGCCGCTGGCTGAATTGCAGCTTGACGCTACTGCTGCCGGGAGTAACAGCTTCCTGACTGTTGTTGCTGGTGGCTGCCTACTGCTCATTGCCGCCGGAACACTGACCGGCTCGGCAGTGATGCTGGCGGAGGAGTAGTGGCGGTGGGGTGGTGCCTGCTCCCTTCCCTCGAGCATGCCGCAGTGTAAAAAAATAAATAATAGAGAGCATACCAGGGTGAGTCTGTATGGATCACAGTGATTACACGGGGCACAGCATAAGGACACCTTGCTGTGAGGGGCTCTGCCCACACAGATTGCTGCACCCTCTCTGATGTCAGCCGCTGCCCTCTCGTTCTCTGGGCGGCCAGTTCCAGTGTGAGGTAGGAGAGGAAGAGAACACACAGGTGTTAGGCGCCGTGGTCCGCGATGTCCTCGCGGCCCGGCGCCTAGCAACTAGGGACGCCGAGCGTGCTAGCCGCCGGCTCCCTAGCAACGCTAGGACGCCGGGCGCGCTGAGCCGCCTGGACCCTAGCAACGGGGACGCCACGGACGGACTGCGCTCCCCTTGCAGGGTCAATCAAGTGAACTACACACACACACTTGTCTTCTGGTCGTGCAGCAAGGCAGCTGCACGGCATTGTGCTAATCAGGCTCTGAACTTCTGATTGAAGGACTCCCTGCTAAATACCTTCTCAGTGCTTCACACAGACGCCGGTAATAGCTTCCTGCATGCTGCTTTGGTTTGCTGACGTCTGTTCCAGTTCTGCTGTGTCCGGTCATTCCTGTCCTCAGAGTTCCTGAATCTTAGTGTTGTCATCTCTTCCCAAGGAGTCTTCCAGTCCTCATTTACCCGCAACAGTCGCTAGAGGATCTCGTGTGGTTTTCGTGAGTGGCGGCTCTGCCGCGTGCTGCGGCCTAGGCCGCTTTATTTTGTATTCTGTGTTGGTGCATTTGCGGAGGTTTACGCTCCCACACTCCTCTCCGGAACTCGCCGGTGCCGGGTAGAAGAGTGGACAAGTGGGTATTTTGGTTGTCCTTTTCCCTGGCGGTTTTCCGCACATACTCTAGTTTAAAGTTAGTTTTGAGCCCCTGGCTTTGTTGTTTAGTAGAGGGCCCCTTGTTATCACCCTGTCTCGGATTTCTCTTTGTCTCCCATTAAGACCTGAGGGGGCATCGGAGTTGGGCAGACGTAATCCGCCCTTCAAACGCGGCTGCCATGGGCCCAAGCAACCATAGTCTCGCAAGAGATTTCTGACAGCACGGACGAGACAACGGAGATAGGGCGCCAGGGGATATTCCCGTTCCCACTCCGTTTCCAAGCATTACGTTCCAGTACTCAGGTCCTTGCTATAAGATATCCCCAGACCAGAGTATTGGAATCATAACAGGAGAGCAGCCCTGATATATAACAGAGGTGGAAGTTCTATAGGCAGCAGAGACGGAGACCAGCCAGCCAGTCTCCCAGTGCCCTGATCACTACACGCCGCCAGCACAGCATTACAGGAGGGTCCTATAGTGCTGCCCTGAGCTAACAGGTGTGTGCACCAGTGTGCTGCGCCCTGGTGTCTCTGAGAGGGGTGAGGTCACCGTGCCGCTTTAGTATATGGCTTTTCCTTAGTACTGTAAGTTACAGCCCTGCACTAGTAGTGGCAACTCTGCCCTATGTGAACCTGTGAGGTTATTTTCCTATTTACAGAATAACCGGGGAGAAGGCGGCCATATTGCGGCTCTCAAGAGAAGGCACTCTAGTACACCCCCTGCTGGCGGCCACTGCGCAGGCGCAACAAATTGAAATGCCCGATCTCTATAATGGGGCATATTTCTCTTAATTAAAAAAAACCTGTAACTTTCTGAAAAACCACAACCCCAAAAGGCACTTCACAGGGACATGCTCTATCTAATAAAACAAACCCCAAGTCATATATATATATATATATATATATATATAATAAGATTTTACTCACCGGTAAATCTATTTCTCGTAGTCCGTAGTGGATGCTGGGACTCCGTAAGGACCATGGGGAATAGCGGCTCCGCAGGAGACTTGGCACAACTAAAGAGAGCTTTAGGACTACCTGGTGTGCACTGGCTCCTCCCCCTATGACCCTCCTCCAGACCTCAGTTAGGATACTGTGCCCGGAAGAGCTAACACTAAGGAAGGATTTTGAATCCCGGGTAAGACTCATACCAGCCACACCAATCACACCGTACAACTCGTGATATTATACCCAGTTAACAGTATGACAACAACGGAGCCTCTGCACAGATGGCTCTCAACAATAACCCTTTTGTTAACAATAACTATGTACAAGTACTTGGGATGGGCACCCAGCATCCACTACGGACTACGAGAAATAGATTTACCGGTGAGTAAAATCTTATTTTCTCTGACGTCCTAAGTGGATGCTGGGACTCCGTAAGGACCATGGGGATTATATCAAAGCTCCCAAACGGGAGGGAGAGTGCGGATGACTCTGCAGCACCGAATGAGCGAACTCTAGGTCCTCCTCAGCCAGGGTGTCAAACTTGTAAAATCTTGCAAATGTGTTTGACCCCGACCAAGTAGCAGCTCGGCAAAGTTGTAAAGCAGAGACCCCTCGGGCAGCCGCCCAAGAAGAGCCCACCTTCCTCGTGGAATGGGCTTTTACTGATCTAGAATGCGGCAGTCCCGCCGCAGAATGACAGTCCTGTACCACAAATCTGAGGTACTCCTGGTGAGGAGAGTAAATGGGGACATGCAGGTAAGCATCCTTGATGTCCAGTGATACCATGTAATCCCCTTCCTCCAGGCTTGAGATAACCGCCCTGAGCGATTCCATCTTGAACTTGAACCGTTTTATATACGTGTTCAAAGATTTAAAATTTAAAATGGGTCTCACCGAACCGTCCGGTTTCGGTACCACAAACATTGTGGAATAGTAACCCCTTCCTTGTTGAAGGAGGGGTACCTTGACTATCACCTGCTGCAAATACAGCTTGTAAATTTGCCTCTATCACAGCCTCCCTGTCCAAGGGAGATGTTGGCAAGGCAGATTTTAGGAAACGGCGAGGGGGAGACGTCTCGAATTCCAGCTTGAATCCCTGAGACACTACTTGTAGAATCCAGGGATCCACCTGTGAGCAAGCCCACTGATTGCTGAAGCACTTGAGACGGGCCCCCACCGCACCTGGCTCCACCAGTGGAGCCCCAGCGTCATGCTGTGGACTTAGCGGAAGCGGGGGAGGACTTTTGTTCCTGGGAACTGGCTGTATATATATATATATATATATATATATATATATATATATATGCACACACACTCATGTATATACATGTATACACAAATACACGTATGTACATGTTTATGTATGTATAATACACTGAGTACATTATATTTATGAATTAATTGCTTCCCGATTCTGCAGCAGCATCATCAGCACCATCAGTGTTACTCACAGTCACTTCACACTGACTGCTGCACAACACATCACTTAATTTCCGGGCCGCCCGCCACCTGGTGAAGAGACATGGGAGATGAAGGACCAGCAGTGCCACGTTGAGCGGAAGTATTGTGAATTAGTTACCCACACACTCCTTGTGACACCTGCTCCCCGTCTACCCTCCCACCCGCCGCCTGCCATCCGGAACCCGCACTGACAAGTAAGTCTCAGCAGAATGTGTCTGCCGGCGGCTCCCAGTCCCCCCTAGAGGAACACTGCTAGTGGTGTGGCAGCCGCGGCACACTAGGACTGAGAGACCGCAGCGGGAGGAAAGCACGGGTGGGCGGGAGGAGAGCATAGGCGGACATCACCACGTCACATTGCAAGGTGACACCAGTCCCCCCAGTGAGGCCGCCGACGAATGCACTCAGCATAGTATTAGCAGCAGGCAGAGGGGGGGCGGGCGCAGCGGTGGTGGGAGGTACGGAAATGAGCTACAGGCTAGGCTCCACCGATCACACACTCAGCGATCACTGTGCCACAGCAAGCGTGGCGTGCAGCGGTGCTGGACATTAGGGAGTGCCTGTGCGCACCAGGCACCCCCTGTACGCACGCCTATGCGCTACCACCCCCCATATGCCACACTACATCACTATGCTATAGCCCTCCCATATGCTGCACTTCATAGTTACACTATACCCCCCATACAACATACTACATCACCACACTACACTACTCACAATAAAATTAAAACATCCCAGTTCCTCATTCTTAATGAGCTCACGTGAGTTCTCTCCCCAACGGAGCTCCAG
>NW_026970021.1:430000-517500 GCF_028390025.1 Pseudophryne corroboree
GGACACAGCAGGTGAGGGGGGGGGGCTGGACACACAGCAGGTGAGGGGGGGCTGGACACACAGCAGGTGAGGGGGGCGGGGCTGGACACACAGCAGGTGAGGGGGGGCTGGACACACAGCAGGTGAGGGGGGGGGCTGGACACGCAGCAGGTGAGGGGGGGGCTGGACACGCAGCAGGTGAGGGGGGGGGCTGGACACGCAGCAGGTGAGGGGGGGGGGTAGGCCGGACACACAGCAGGGGAGGGGAGGGTGGCCGGACACACAGCAGGGGAGGGGAGGGTGGCCGGACACACAGCAGGGGAGGGGAGGGTGGCCGGACACACAGCAGGGGAGGGGAGGGTGGCCGGACACACAGCAGGGAGGGGGGGGTAGGCCGGACACACAGCAGGGGAGGAGGGGGGGGCTGGACACACAGCAGGTGAGGGGGGGGCTGGACACACAGCAGGTGAGGGGGGGGGTAGGCCGGACACACAGCAGGGAGGGGGGGGGGTAGGCCGCCGGACACACAGCAGGGGAGGGGAGGGTGGCCGGACAAACAGCAGGGAGGGGGGGGTAGGCCGGACACACAGCAGGTGAGGGGGGGGGGGCTGGACACACAGCAGGTGAGGGGGGGGGGGTCTGGACACACAGCAGGGAGGGGGGGGGTAGGCCGGACAAACAGCAGGGAGGGGGGGGGTAGGCCAGACGCACAGCAGGTGAGGGGGGGGGTGGACACACAGCAGGGAGGGGGGGTAGGCCAGACGCACAGCAGGTGAGGGGGGGGTGGCTGGACACACAGCAGGGAGGGGGGGAGGTAGGCCAGACGCACAGCAGGTGAGGGGGGGGTGGCTGGACACACAGCAGGGAGGGGGGGGTAGGCCGGACACACAGCAGGTGAGGGGGGGGGGGGCTGGACACACAGCAGGTGAGGGGGGGGGGCTGGACACACAGCAGGTGAGGGGGGGGGGGTAGGCCGGACACACAGCAGGTGAGGGGGGGGGGGGTGGCTGGACACACAGCAGGGAGGGAAGGGGGTAGGGGGGTGGCCTTATTATAATAACCGTGTGGGGGAGGAGTCTGCGGCGGTGGGTGAATGAGATGTGGGGGCAGGCTGCTAAGGGTGCAGGGGAGGAGGGGAAGGGAGCCGGATGGATCTGAATGTGAGCCGCACGTAAGGGACCATACTGATCCTCCCCACCTCAGCCCGCTGGTGCTGCTGCCTGACTTCTTCCGTGCAGCACAGCTGTCTTCTCCGGCTGCCGCTGCCGCTCCCGCACCCGCTTCAGGTGTGGGGGTACCACACCGCTCAGTAGGCAAGCGCTGTCAGTCAGGAGTCAGCGCTGCACCGGATGTCTCTTCTGGATGTCCTCTGACTTTCTCCTGCGGCGCAACTCCAGCTATTCCTCCCGCTGCGGCTCCCACTTCGGGTAAGGGGACCATATTGCTCAGTAGTGAGCACTTTCGGTAAGCCTGCGGCTGCTATGCCGCTACCCCTCTCCTCCACAGTCCTAATGGGTCGCTGCAGTCTGTAAGGGACCGCAGGTGCACACACCCAGGAACCGCTGGCTCTCCTCCTGCCGCCAGCAGCTACTTTTATAACCTCAGCCTGCACGAGACCCCTTCCCTCACTCACTCTCGCTCTCCTGGCGGCCACTGCGCAGCCGCAACAAATTGAAAAGCCCTATCTCTATAATGGGGCATATTTCTCTTAATTAAAAAAACCCTATAACTTTCTGAAAAACCACAACCCCAAAAGGCACTACACTGGGGCATACTCTATCTAGTAAAACAAACCCCAAGTCTTAATTCGTCCTCTATCCGGAGTTATGCCTTCCCAAAAAATATCTAATTCACTCTATAGGAAAACGGTGTCAAAAAGCCACAAAGGAAGTCACAGAAAAAAACTGACAGTTGGAACTTTAGGTTACTCCCAATTCCTCATTTTTTATTATTTTGCCCTGAAATTTGGCATGCAGCACCGGGTGACGATTCTACACGCCCAGGCCAAATTTCAGCTCAGTACGTCCAATCAGTTTTGAGGTGTAGCCCCTCAAACACCATGCCCCCATCTCAGAAGTTCCCTATGGGAGAATTCCGTTTGTTCGATTCAGCCTTAATATAAGGGCACGACCGTGCCCTTATAATATGTATGTATCTATCTATCTATCTATCTATCGTATGTGTGTGTATATATACATCTATACATACATGCGCTAACACCTGGACATACACTGATGTACCCACACCTAATATCCATACATACACGCCCTGACACCTGGACATACACCAACATTCCCACACCTGCATCTATACATACACATGCTGACACCTGGACATACACCAACATACAAGCACCTGCATCTATATATACACGCGCTGACAAATGGACATACACCGACGTACCCACACTTGCATCTATACATACATGCACTGACATCCGGACATACAAGCACCTGCATCTATACATACACGCGCTGACACCTGAACCTACACTGACCTTCCCACACCTGCATCTATACATACACATTCTGACACCTGGACATACACAGACGTACCCACACCTGCATCTATACATACACGCGTTGACACCTGGACGTACACTGACGTACACACACCTACATCTATATATGCATGGATGCAAATGTGGGTACGTCTGTATACGTCCAGGTGTTAGCATGTGTATGTATAGATGTTAGGTGTGGGTACATCAGTGTATGTCCAGGTGTCAGCACATGTATGTATAGATTCACATGTGGGTAAGCCGGTGTACGTCCACGTGTCAGCATGTGTAGGTATAGATGCAGGTGTGGGTACGTTGGTGTACGTTTAGGGGTCAGCGTGTTAATGTATAGATGTTGGTGTGTGTATGTCAGTGTACGTACAGATATAGGTGTGTGTGTGTGTGTGTGTGTGTGTGTGTGTGTGTGTGTGTGTGTGTATGTATGTATATGTATAGAGGAAGGTGTGATACATACATATAACACATACATGATAGATACATACATATATCACACACACGATAGATAGGATAGATAGATAGAACACATACATACAAGTTAGATACATACATACATTATAGATACATATATATACACACACACACATACGATAGATAGATAGATAGATAGATAGATAGATAGATAGATAGATAGATAGATAGATACATATATATATATATATATATATATCACAAACATATATGATTCATACATATATCACACACACATACATGATACATACATGAGAAAGACCTGGGATGGTGATGAGGCCAGGGCCCCCTGCTGATGTTGCGTTGAGGAAGGCAGTGTTCCAGGGCGGATGCCAGTCGGGGAGAGCGCCGCGCAGCCCGGGAAAAATACTGCTGAGGAGCTACATCTGGAAGAGCCCCTGGGAGGGAGAGTGCCACATGCCCCATCCTGCGCGGCAGACTCTGCAGGCCTGCACATGGGAAGGGAGGTCTCTGGCCACACGTACTCACCCTTCTGCTGAAGCCCCGCTGCTGTCCCCATCAGCGCTCTCCAGCGGGGAGCGGGGCCAGGATGAACCTCAACCTGTGAGAACTATCTTCATGATCAAAAGATCTCATATGCAAGATAAGTATGTGTTGGGATAGGGCTGGGGAGGGTGGCTGCTCGGGCACACCCCCGTCAAGTTAAGGAGATTTAACTGAGGAAGCACAAGGGAACTCTCGTCTGGGGACAACAACTGCAGGGAGACCACATCTTTTCAGATGAACATGGGAGGGCGGAAGGCTGCCTAATACTGAAGCACCCTCAGACATTAAACCATATGCAACAACTATTGCAAGCATTCCTGGGGGAAGGTCTGCAGCAGACGGATTTGCATACGGTGATGTCATCCAAGCAATGGGCCAAAGTTGGCTGGAACCCTCATCTGTATATGAAAAGAGAAAAGGGGCATGCAGGGCATGGCGGCCTTTTGCGGCGCTTGGATAACCCCAAGTTTGCATTAAACACCCCCACCCTCCTTCGGTGTGGGGCTCATGTTGGCCATGCCCAAGCCCCTGAAGCATTCAAGCTGATTTCTTGCAGCAGCTGGGCACTGTAACAGCTTCAGAGCTGCTCTACAAGACAAGTAAAAGGGTGTGGGCCCTGCAGCACCACCTGTAGTTTGCATACACACATATATAGGACAGCATCTCTTATATGCCCCAGGGTCAATAAAATAGTATCCTTGTCTAGGCTATCCATCCCCTCAGATAAGGTATTTGTCCATGCCGCTACAGCACTACACACCCAGGCCGACGCAATTGCCGGTCTGAGTAAGGTACCTGAATGTGTATAAATGGACTTCAGGGTAATCTCCTGTTTGCGGTCAGCACACTCTTTGAGGGTAGCTGTATCCTGGGACGGGAGGGCTACCTTCTTGGATAAGCGTGTTAATGCTTTGTCCACCCTAGGGGAGGATTCCCATCGTAACCTATCCGTTGATGGGAAAGGATACGCCATAAGAATTCTTTTGGAAATCTGCAGTCTTTTATCTGGAGATTCCCAAGCTTTTTCACATAACTCGTTCAGCTCGTGTGAGGGGGGAAAGGTTACCTCAGGCTTCTTTCCCTTGTACATATGTACCCTCTTGTCAGCGACGGGGTTCCTCTGTGATGTGCAAAACATCTTTTATTGCCATAATCATAAATCGAATGGATTTTGCCAATTTTGGCTGTAACTTTGCATCATCGTAATCGACACTGGAGTCAGAATCCGTGTCGGTATCTGTGTCAACAATCTGGGATAGTGGGCGCTTATGAGACCCTGACAGTCCCTGCAACATAGGATCAGGCATGGGTTGAAACCCTGACTGTCCCAAAGCTTCTGCCTTGTCTAATCTTTTGTGCAATGAGTTTACACTAGCATTTAAAACATTCCACATATCCATCCAATCAGCTGTCGGCGGAGACACCACATTCATTTGCTCCCGCTCCTCTCTAATATAGCCTTCTTCCTCAGACATGTCGACACACGTGTACCGACACACTTCACACACAGGGAATGCTTTTTCTGAAGACAGTTTCCCCACAAGGCCCTTTGGAGAGACAGAGAGAGAGTATGCCAGCACACCCCCCAGCGCTATATAACCCAGGAATAAAACAGTAACTTAATGTTTGCCCAGTAGTGCTGCTGTATGTAATTTGCGAATTATGTGCCCCCCCCCCCCCTCTTTTCAACCCTCTTGTCTAACGTGGTATAAGCAGGGTAGAGTCCGGGGAGCTTCCTCTCAGCGGTGCTGTGGAGAAAAAATGGCGCTGGTGAGTGCTGAGGGAGAAGCCCCGCCCCCTCGGAGGCGGGCTTCTGTCCCGCTTAAACTGTAAAATTGGTGGGGGATTATACATATATAAAGTGCCCAGCTGTATATATGTTATATTTTTGCGAAAGAGGTTTATATTGCTGCCCAGGGCGCCCCCCCTGCGCCCTGCACCCTTACAGTGACCGGAGTATGTGAGGTGTATGGGAGCAAAGGCGCACAGCTGCAGTGCTGTGCGTTACCTCAGTGAAGATCATGAAGTCTTCTGCCGCCTCTGAAGTCTTCTTTTCTTCTCATACTCACCCGGCTTCTATCTTCCGGCTCTGCGAGGGGGACGGCGGCGCGGCTCTGGGACGGACGGCGAGGGTGAGATCCTGCGTACCAATCCCACTGGAGCTAATGGTGTCCAGTAGCCTAAGAAGCAGGACCTTGCAACTCAGAGAGTAGGGCTGCTTCTCTCCCCTCAGTCCCTCGATGAGGGAGTCTGTTGCCAGCAGTGCTCCCTGAAAATTAAAAACCTAACAAAATACTTTCTGTCAGAAAGCTCAGGAGAGCTCCTGAAAAGCACCCAGTCTCCACTGGGTACAGTATTGTTTTCTTTCAAAAATCCACTTCATTTTCTTTACCCTATTATTAAAATGGTAATTGACAAAAACAAACTACATTGTCACCAGAAGAGCAATACAAAATGTACAAGTGATATATTAAAATCATCTTTCCAGCTTGAATTTCAATGATGCATTGGGTCAACAATTTTGTGAGAAACATCTTCACCCTTAAATAAAGATTTTCTTAATTCCTTACCTGTGTGCTAATTAGATATCACCTTGTTTTCACATTAAACAGACTTCCACATGAGAAAGCAGCAAGGATGCAGTGGCGTTAATGTTTCCTGGTGTCAACCTGTATTATTTCAGTAGACATTGAAATGAGGATACATCTTGCTGCCTTTCCAATGAAGCAAGTTTAATTTAGTAATAGGTGAAAAACCATCCCTACAAAGGTGTTAATCAGAGACTTGGCTTTGTGGACACTTTTCAGAGAACAAATTTGTTAGCATAAAAATAAAGCCAGAAAATGAAGAGCTGTTTAATCACGCAATTTGATTTTTTTGCCAGCATATTTCTTTTTCTCTGCAACCCACTGCTAAATTGTGCTTCCTAGATGTTTTTATAAAATCGCTGAATCAAATCTAACTCTGATTACATCAGAGAAGGCCAGGTACCCTACACCATAACAGGGGGCATGAAATTTGACTTGTCTACTTAAAGATCACCAAAATCTGATAACAAGGTCAATTACGTCCCTGGGTGGGATTGAACCACCAACCTTTTGGTTAATAGTCGTACACACTAACTGATTGCGCCACAGAGACACTTTGCAAAACAACATACTGACAAATGCTAATAAGCATTCATCTAAAACGTTTCCTAGAAAAACTTAAAAAAGTCAATAATCTGGAGAGTTTTTGTAAGATGTTTCTTCTATCAACCAACGAAGAAACACATTGGTACTTTCCCATGATGAGTGAGTGCTTCAGGATCTCTTGCACTTACATGTGCAGCAGAGTACAGCAATGGAAGCATGCTGGGCCCATAACCCAGAGGTAGGCAGCTTGAAACTATCCTCTGCTATATGCATTTTTTTGTTTGTTATTTCAAGTAATCCAAAACTGGGATTGATATTTTGGCTCTTTTATTTTTACTTAAAGTACAATAACTTTTACCATTTTAATTTGTTTTAATAGTATATTGACAGTATTGTTTTCTTTCAAAAATCCACTTAATTTTCTTTACCCTATTATTAAAATGGTAATTGACAAAAACAAACTACATTGTCACCAGAAGAGCAATACAAAATGTACAAGTGATATATTAAAATCATCTTTCCAGCTTGAATTTCAATGATGCATTGGGGCAACGATTTTGTGAGAAACATCTTCACCCTTAAATAAAGATTTTCTTAATTCCTTACCTGTGTGCTAATTAGATATCACCTTGTTTTCATATTAAACAGACTTCCACATGAGAAAGCAGCAAGGATGCAGTGGCGTTAATATTTCCTGGTGTCAACTTGTATTATTTCAGTAGACATTGAAATGAGGATGCATCTTGCTGCCTTTCCAATGAAGCAAGTTTAATTTAGTAATAGGTGAAAAACCATCCTTACAAAGGTGTTAATCAGAGACTTGGCTTTGTGGACACTTTTCAGAGAACAAATTTGTTAGCATAAAAATAAAGCCAGAAAATGAAGAGCTGTTTAATCACTCAATTGGATTTTTCTGCCAGCATATTTCTTTTTCTCTGCAACCCACTGCTAAATTGTGCTTCCTAGCTGTTTTTATAAAATCACTGAATCAAATCTAACTCTGATTACATCAGAGAAGGCCAGGTACCCTACACCGTAACAGGGGGTTTGAAATTTTGACTTGTCTACTTAAAGATCACCAAAATCTGATAACAAGGGAAATTAGGTCCCTGGGTTGGATTGAACCACCAACCTTATGGTTAATAGCCGTACATACTAACTGATTGCGCCACAGAGACACTTTGCAAAAGTCCGTACTGACAAAGGCTAATAAGCATTAATCTAAAACGTTTCCTAGAAAAACTTTAAAAAGTCAATAATCTGGAGAGTTTTTGTAAGATGTTTCTTCCATCAACCAACGAAGAAACACATTGGTACTTTCCCATGATGAGTGAGTGCTTCAGGATCTCTTGCACTTACATGTGCAGCAGAGTACTGCAATGGAAGCATGCTGGGCTCATAACCCAGAGGTAGGCAGATTGAAACTATCCTCTGCTATATGCATTTTTTTTTGTTAATTAAAGTAATCCAAAACTGGGATTGATATTTTTGCTCTTTTATTTTTACTTAAAGTACAATAACTTTTACCATTTTCATTTGTTTTAATAGTATATTGACAGTATTGTTTTCTTTCAAAAATCCACTTCATTTTCTTTACCCTATTATTAAAATGGTAATTGACAAAAACAAACTACATTGTCACCAGAAGAGCAATACAAAATGTACAAGTGATATATTAAAATCATCTTTCCAGCTTGAATTTCAATGATGCATTGGGTCAACAATTTTGTGAGAAACATCTTCACCCTTAAATAAAGATTTTCTTAATTCCTTACCTGTGTGCTAATTAGATATCACCTTGTTTTCACATTAAACAGACTTCCACATGAGAAAGCAGCAAGGATGCAGTGGCGTTAATGTTTCCTGGTGTCAACCTGTATTATTTCAGTAGACATTGAAATGAGGATACATCTTGCTGCCTTTCCAATGAAGCAAGTTTAATTTAGTAATAGGTGAAAAACCATCCCTACAAAGGTGTTAATCAGAGACTTGGCTTTGTGGACACTTTTCAGAGAACAAATTTGTTAGCATAAAAATAAAGCCAGAAAATGAAGAGCTGTTTAATCACTCAATTGGATTTTTCTGCCAGCATATTTCTTTTTCTCTGCAACCCACTGCTAAATTGTGCTTCCTAGCTGTTTTTATAAAATTACTGAATCAAATCTAACTCTGATTACATCAGAGAAGGCCAGGTACCCTACACCATAACAGGGGGTTTGAAATTTTGACTTGTCTACTTAAAGATCACCAAAATCTGATAACAAGGTCAATTAGGTCCCTGGGTGGGATTGAACCACCAACCTTTTGATTAATAGCCGTACATACTAACTGATTGCGCCACAGAGACACTTTGCAAAATTCTATACTGACAAAGGCTAATAAGCATTCATCTAAAACGTTTCCTAGAAAAACTTAAAAAAGTCAATAATCTGGAGAGTTTTTGTAAGATGTTTCTTCTATCAACCAACGAAGAAACACATTGGTACTTTCCCATGATGAGTGAGTGCTTCAGGATCTCTTGCACTAACATGTGCAGCAGAGTACAGCAATGGAAGCATGCTGGGCCCATAACCCAGAGGTAGGCAGATTGAAACTATCCTCTGCTATATGCATTTTTTTTTGTTAATTAAAGTAATCCAAAACTGGGATTGATATTTTGGCTCTTTTATTTTTACTTAAAGTACAATAACTTTTACCATTTTAATTTTTTTTAATAGTATATTGACAGTATTGTTTTCTTTCAAAAATCCACTTCATTTTCTTTACCCTATTATTAAAATGGTAATTGACAAAAACAAACTACATTGTCACCAGAAGAGCAATACAAAATGTACAAGTGATAAATTAAAATCATCTTTCCAGCTTGAATTTCAATGATGCATTGGGGCAACGATTTTGTGAGAAACATCTTCACCCTTAAATAAAGATTTTCTTAATTCCTTACCTGTGTGATAATTAGATATCACCTTGTTTTCGCATTAAACAGACTTCCACATGAGAAAGCAGCAAGGATGCAGTGGCATTAATGTTTCCTGGTGTCAACTTGTATTATTTCAGTAGACATTGAAATGAGGATGCATCTTGCTGCCTTTCCAATGAAGCAAGTTTAATTTAGTAATAGGTGAAAAACCATCCTTACAAAGGTGTTAATCAGAGACTTGGCTTTGTGGACACTTTTCAGAGAACAAATTTGTTAGCATAAAAATAAAGCAAGAAAATGAAGAGCTGTTTAATCACTCAATTGGATTTTTCTGCCAGCATATTTTTTTTCTCTGCAAACCACTGCTAAATTGTGCTTCCTAGCTGTTTTTATAAAATCAATGAATCAAATCTAACTCTGATTACATCAGAGAAGGCCAGGTACCCTACACCATAAGAGGGGGTTTGAAATTTTGACTTGTCTACTTAAAGATCACCAAAATCTGATAACAAGATCAATTACATCCCTGGGTGGGATTGAACCACCAACCTTTTAGTTAAAAGCCATACACACTAACTGATTGCGCCACAAAGACACTTTGCGAAAGGGCATACTGACAAAGGCTAATAAGCATTCATCTAAAACGTTTCCTAGAAAAACTTTAAAAAGTCAATAATCTGGAGAGTTTTTGTAAGATGTTTCTTCCATCAACCAACGAAGAAACACATTGGTACTTTCCCATGATGAGTGAGTGCTTCAGGATCTCTTGCACTTACATGTGCAGCAGAGTACAGCAATGGAAGCATGCTGGGCCCATAACCCAGAGGTAGGCAGATTGAAACTATCCTTTGCTATATGCTTTTTTTTTGTTAATTAAAGTAATCCAAAACTGGGATTGATATTTTGGCTCTTTTATTTTTACTTAAAGTACAATAACTTTTACCATTTTAATTTGTTTTAATAGTATATTGACAGTATTGTTTTCTTTCAAAAATCCACTTAATTTTCTTTACCCTATTATTAAAATGGTAATTGACAAAAACAAACTACATTGTCACCAGAAGAGCAATACAAAATGTACAAGTGATATATTAAAATCATCTTTCCAGCTTGAATTTCAATGATGCATTGGGGCAACGATTTTGTGAGAAACATCTTCACCCTTAAATAAAGATTTTCTTAATTCCTTACCTGTGTGATAATTAGATATCACCTTGTTTTCGCATTAAACAGACTTCCACATGAGAAAGCAGCAAGGATGCAGTGGCGTTAATGTTTCCTGGTGTCAACTTGTATTATTTCAGTAGACATTGAAATGAGGATGCATCTTGCTGCCTTTCCAATGAAGCAAGTTTAATTTAGTAATAGGTGAAAAACCATCCCTACAAAGGTGTTAATCAGAGACTTGGCTTTGTGGACACTTTTCAGAGAACAAATTTGTTAGCATAAAAATAAAGCCAGAAAATGAAGAGCTGTTTAATCACTCAATTGGATTTTTCTGCCAGCATATTTCTTTTTCTCTGCAACCCACTGCTAAATTGTGCTTCCTAGCTGTTTTTATAAAATCACTGAATCAAATCTAACTCTGATTACATCAGAGAAGGCCAGGTACCCTACACAATAAGAGGGGGTTTGAAATTTTGACTTGTCTACTTAAATATCACCAAAATCTGATCACAAGGTCAATTACGTCCCTGGGTGGGATTGAACCACCAACCTTTTGGTTAATAGTCGAACACACTAACCGATCGCGCCACAGAGACACTTTGCAAAAAGTACATACTGACAAAGGCTAATAAGCATACATCTAGAACGTTTCCTAGAAAAACATTAAAAAATAAATAATCTGGAGAGTTTTTGTAAGATGTTTCTTCCATCAACCAACGAATAAACACATTGGTACTTTCCCATGATGAGTGAGTGCTTCAGGATCTCTTGCACTTACATGTGCAGCAGAGTACTGCAATGGAAGCATGCTGGACCCATAACCCAGAGGTAGGCAGATTGAAACTATCCTTTGCTATATGCATTTTTTTTTGTTAATTTAAGTAATCAAAACTGGGATTGATATTTTTGCTCTTTTATTTTTACTTAAAGTACAATAACTTTTACCATTTTAATTTGTTTTAATAGTATATTGACAGTATAGTTTTCTTTCAAAAATCCACTTAATTTTCTTTACCCTATTATTAAAATGGTAATTGACAAAAAAAACTACATTGTCACCAGAAGAGCAATACAAAATGTACAAGTGATATATTAAAATCATCTTTCCAGCTTGAATTTCAATGATGCATTGGGGCAACAATTTTGTGAGAAACATCTTCACCCTTAAATAAAGATTTTCGTAATTCCTTACCTGTGTGCTAATTAGATATCACCTTGTTTTCACATTAAACAGACTTCCACATGAGAAAGCAGCAAGGATGCAGTGGCGTTAATGTTTCCTGGTTTCAACCTGTATTATTTCAGTAGACATTGAAATGAGGATGCATCTTGCTGCCTTTCCAATGAAGCAAGTTTAATTTAGTAATAGGTGAAAAACCATCCCTACAAAGGTGTTAATCAGAGACTTGGCTTTGTGGACACTTTTCAGAGAACAAATTTGTTAGCATAAAAATAAAGCCAGAAAATGAAGAGCTGTTTAATCACGCAATTTGATTTTTTTGCCAGCATATTTCTTTTTCTCTGCAACCCACTGCTAAATTGTGCTTCCTAGATGGTTTTATAAAATCATTGAATCAAATCTAACTCTGATTACATCAGAGAAGGCCAGGTACCCTACACAATAACAGGGGGTATGAAATTTGACTTGTCTACTTAAAGATCACCAAAATCTGATAACAAGGTCAATTACGTCCCTGGGTGGGATTGAACCACCAACCTTTTGGTTAATAGCCGTACACACTAACTGATTGCGCCACAGAGACACTTTGCAAAAGTCCATACTGACAAATGCTAATAAGCATTCATCTAAAACGTTTCCTAGAAAAACTTAAAAAAAGTCAATAATCTGGAGAGTTTTTGTAAGATGTTTCTTCTATCAACCAACGAAGAAACACATTGGTACTTTCCCATGATGAGTGAGTGCTTCAGGATCTCTTGCACTTACATGTGCAGCAGAGTACAGCAATGGAAGCATGCTGGGCCCATAACCCAGAGGTAGGCAGATTGAAACTATCCTCTGCTATATGCATTTTTTTTTTGTTAATTAAAGTAATCCAAAACTGGGATTGATATTTTGGCTCTTTTATTTTTACTTAAAGTACAATAACTTTTACCATTTTAATTTGTTTTAATAGTATATTGACAGTATTGTTTTCTTTCAAAAATCCACTTAATTTTCTTTACCCTATTATTAAAATGGTAATTGACAAAAACAAACTACATTGTCACCAGAAGAGCAATACAAAATGTACAAGTGATATATTAAAATCATCTTTCCAGCTTGAATTTCAATGATGCATTGGGGCAACGATTTTGTGAGAAACATCTTCACCCTTAAATAAAGATTTTCTTAATTCCTTACCTGTGTGCTAATTAGATATCACCTTGTTTTCACATTAAACAGACTTCCACATGAGAAAGCAGCAAGGATGCAGTGGCGTTAATGTTTCCTGGTGTCAACCTGTATTATTTCAGTAGACATTGAAATGAGGATGCATCTTGCTGCCTTTCCAATGAAGCAAGTTTAATTTAGTAATAGGTGAAAAACCATCCCTACATAGGTGTTAATCAGAGACTTTGCTTTGTGGACACTTTTCAGAGAACACATTTGTTAGCATAAAAATAAAGCCAGAAAATGAAGAGCTGTTTAATCACTCAATTGGATTTTTCTGCCAGCATATTTCTTTTTCTCTGCAACCCACTGCTAAATTGTGCTTCCTAGCTGTTTTTATAAAATCACTAAATCAAATCTAACTCTGATTACATCAGAGAAGGCCAGGTACCCTACACAATAAGAGGGGGTTTGAAATTTTGACTTGTCTACTTAAATATCACCAAAATCTGATCACAAGGTCAATTACGTCCCTGGGTGGGATTGAACCACCAACCTTTTGGTTAATAGTCGAACACACTAACCGATCGCGCCACAGAGACACTTTGCAAAAAGTACATACTGACAAAGGCTAATAAACATACATCTAGAACGTTTCCTAGAAAAACATTAAAAAATAAATAATCTGGAGAGTTTTTGTAAGATGTTTCTTCCATCAACCAACGAATAAACACATTGGTACTTTCCCATGATGAGTGAGTGCTTCAGGATCTCTTGCACTTACATGTGCAGCAGAGTACTGCAATGGAAGCATGCTGGACCCATAACCCAGAGGTAGGCAGATTGAAACTATCCTTTGCTATATGCATTTTTTTTTTGTTAATTTAAGTAATCAAAACTGGGATTGATATTTTTGCTCTTTTATTTTTACTTAAAGTACAATAACTTTTACCATTTTAATTTGTTTTAATAGTATATTGACAGTATAGTTTTCTTTCAAAAATCCACTTAATTTTCTTTACCCTATTATTAAAATGGTAATTGACAAAAAAAACTACATTGTCACCAGAAGAGCAATACAAAATGTACAAGTGATATATTAAAATCATCTTTCCAGCTTGAATTTCAATGATGCATTGGGGCAACAATTTTGTGAGAAACATCTTCACCCTTAAATAAAGATTTTCGTAATTCCTTACCTGTGTGCTAATTAGATATCACCTTGTTTTCACATTAAACAGACTTCCACATGAGAAAGCAGCAAGGATGCAGTGGCGTTAATGTTTCCTGGTTTCAACCTGTATTATTTCAGTAGACATTGAAATGAGGATGCATCTTGCTGCCTTTCCAATGAAGCAAGTTTAATTTAGTAATAGGTGAAAAACCATCCCTACAAAGGTGTTAATCAGAGACTTGGCTTTGTGGACACTTTTCAGAGAACAAATTTGTTAGCATAAAAATAAAGCCAGAAAATGAAGAGCTGTTTAATCACGCAATTTGATTTTTTTGCCAGCATATTTCTTTTTCTCTGCAACCCACTGCTAAATTGTGCTTCCTAGATGTTTTTATAAAATCATTGAATCAAATCTAACTCTGATTACATCAGATAAGGCCAGGTACCCTACACAATAACAGGGGGTATGAAATTTGACTTGTCTACTTAAAGATCACCAAAATCTGATAACAAGGTCAATTACTTCCCTGGGTGGGATTGAACCACCAACCTTTTGGTTAATAGCCGTACACACTAACTGATTGCGCCACAGAGACTCTTTGCAAAAGTACATACTGACAAATGCTAATAAGCATTCATCTAAAACGTTTCCTAGAAAAACTTAAAAAAAGTCAATAATCTGGAGAGTTTTTGTAAGATGTTTCTTCTATCAACCAACGAAGAAACACATTGGTACTTTCCCATGATGAGTGAGTGCTTCAGGATCTCTTGCACTTACATGTGCAGCAGAGTACAGCAATGGAAGCATGCTGGGCCCATAACCCAGAGGTAGGCAGATTGAAACTATCCTTTGCTATATGCTTTTTTTTTGTTAATTAAAGTAATCCAAAACTGGGATTGATATTTTGGCTCTTTTATTTTTACTTAAAGTACAATAACTTTTACCATTTTAATTTGTTTTAATAGTATATTGACAGTATTGTTTTCTTTCAAAAATCCACTTAATTTTCTTTACCCTATTATTAAAATGGTAATTGACAAAAACAAACTACATTGTCACCAGAAGAGCAATACAAAATGTACAAGTGATATATTAAAATCATCTTTCCAGCTTGAATTTCAATGATGCATTGGGGCAACGATTTTGTGAGAAACATCTTCACCCTTAAATAAAGATTTTCTTAATTCCTTACCTGTGTGCTAATTAGATATCACCTTGTTTTCGCATTAAACAGACTTCCACATGAGAAAGCAGCAAGGATGCAGTGGCGTTAATGTTTCCTGGGGTCAACCTGTATTATTTCAGTAGACATTGAAATGAGGATGCATCTTGCTGCCTTTCCAATGAAGCAAGTTTAATTTAGTAATAGGTGAAAAACCATCCCTACAAAGGTGTTAATCAGAGACTTTGCTTTGTGGACACTTTTCAGAGAACAAATTTGTTAGCATAAAAATAAAGCCAGAAAATGAAGAGCTGTTTAATCACTCAATTGGATTTTTCTGCCAGCATATTTCTTTTTCTCTGCAACCCACTGCTAAATTGTGCTTCCTAGCTGTTTTTATAAAATCACTGAATCAAATCTAACTCTGATTACATCAGAGAAGGCCAGGTACCCTACACCATAACAGGGGGTTTGAAATTTTGACTTGTCTACTTAAAGATCACCAAAATCTGATAACAAGGTCAATTACGTACCTGGGTGGGATTGAACCACCAACCTTTTGGTTAACAGCCGTACACACTAACTAATTGCGCCACAGAGACACATTGCAAAAGTATATACTGACAAGGGCTAATAAGCATTCATCTAAAACGTTTCCTAGAAAAACTTTAAAAAGTCAATAATCTGGAGAGTTTTTGTAAGATGTTTCTTCCATCAACCAACGAAGAAACACATTGGTACTTTCCCATGATGAGTGAGTGCTTCAGGATCTCTTGCACTTACATGTGCAGCAGAGTACAGCAATGGAAGCATGCTGGGCCCATAACCCAGAGGTAGGCAGATTGAAACTATCCTTTGCTATATGCTTTTTTTTTGTTAATTAAAGTAATCCAAAACTGGGATTGATATTTTGGCTCTTTTATTTTTACTTAAAGTACAATAACTTTTACCATTTTAATTTGTTTTAATAGTATATTGACAGTATTGTTTTCTTTCAAAAATCCACTTAATTTTCTTTACCCTATTATTAAAATGGTAATTGACAAAAACAAACTACATTGTCACCAGAAGAGCAATACAAAATGTACAAGTGATATATTAAAATCATCTTTCCAGCTTGAATTTCAATGATGCATTGGGGCAACGATTTTGTGAGAAACATCTTCACCCTTAAATAAAGATTTTCTTAATTCCTTACCTGTGTGCTAATTAGATATCACCTTGTTTTCACATTAAACAGACTTCCACATGAGAAAGCAGCAAGGATGCAGTGGCGTTAATGTTTCCTGGTGTCAACCTGTATTATTTCAGTAGACATTGAAATGAGGATGCATCTTGCTGCCTTTCCAATGAAGCAAGTTTAAATTAGTAATAGGTGAAAAACCATCCTTACAAAGGTGTTAATCAGAGACTTGGCTTTGTGGACACTTTTCAGAGAACAAATTTGTTAGCATAAAAATAAAGCCAGAAAATGAAGAGCTGTTTAATCACTCAATTGGATTTTTCTGCCAGCATATTTTTTTTCTCTGTAACCCACTGCTAAATTGTGCTTCCTAGCTGTTTTTTATAAAATCACTGAATCAAATCTAACTCTGATTACATCAGAGAAGGCCAGGTAGCCTACACAATAAGAGGGGGTTTGAAATTTTGACTTGTCTACTTAAATATCACCAAAATCCGATCACAAGGTCAATTACGTCCCTGGGTGGGATTGAACCACCAACCTTTTGGTTAATAGTCGAACACACTAACCGATCGCGCCACAGAGACACTTTGCAAAAAGTTCATACTGACAAAGGCTAATAAGCATACATCTAGAACGTTTCCTAGAAAAACATTAAAAAATAAATAATCTGGAGAGTTTTTGTAAGATGTTTCTTCCATCAACCAACGAATAAACACATTGGTACTTTCCCATGATGAGTGAGTGCTTCAGGATCTCTTGCACTTACATGTGCAGCAGAGTACTGCAATGGAAGCATGCTGGACCCATAACCCAGAGGTAGGCAGATTGAAACTATCCTTTGCTATATGCATTTTTTTTTGTTAATTTAAGCAATCAAAACTGGGATTGATATTTTTGCTCTTTTATTTTTACTTAAAGTACTATAACTTTTACCATTTTAATTTGTTTTAATAGTATATTGACAGTATAGTTTTCTTTCAAAAATCCACTTAATTTTCTTTACCCTATTATTAAAATGGTAATTGACAAAAAAAACTACATTGTCACCAGAAGAGCAATACAAAATGTACAAGTGATATATTAAAATCATCTTTCCAGCTTGAATTTCAATGATGCATTGGGGCAACAATTTTGTGAGAAACATCTTCACCCTTAAATAAAGATTTTCGTAATTCCTTACCTGTGTGCTAATTAGATATCACCTTGTTTTCACATTAAACAGACTTCCACATGAGAAAGCAGCAAGGATGCAGTGGCGTTAATGTTTCCTGGTTTCAACCTGTATTATTTCAGTAGACATTGAAATGAGGATGCATCTTGCTGCCTTTCCAATGAAGCAAGTTTAATTTAGTAATAGGTGAAAAACCATCCCTACAAAGGTGTTAATCAGAGACTTGGCTTTGTGGACACTTTTCAGAGAACAAATTTGTTAGCATAAAAATAAAGCCAGAAAATGAAGAGCTGTTTAATCACGCAATTTGATTTTTTTGCCAGCATATTTCTTTTTCTCTGCAACCCACTGCTAAATTGTGCTTCCTAGATGTTTTTATAAAATCATTGAATCAAATCTAACTCTGATTACATCAGAGAAGGCCAGGTACCCTACACAATAACAGGGGGTATGAAATTTGACTTGTCTACTTAAAGATCACCAAAATCTGATAACAAGGTCAATTACGTCCCTGGGTGGGATTGAACCACCAACCTTTTGGTTAATAGCCGTACACACTAACTGATTGCGCCACAGAGACACTTTGCAAAAGTACATACTGACAAATGCTAATAAGCATTCATCTAAAACGTTTCCTAGAAAAACTTAAAAAAGTCAATAATCTGGAGAGTTTTTGTAAGATGTTTCTTCTATCAACCAACGAAGAAACACATTGGTACTTTCCCATGATGAGTGAGTGCTTCAGGATCTCTTGCACTTACATGTGCAGCAGAGTACAGCAATGGAAGCATGCTGGGCCCATAACCCAGAGTTAGGCAGATTGAAACTATCCTCTGCTATATGCATTTTTTTTGTTAATTAAAGTAATCCAAAACTGGGATTGATATTTTGGCTCTTTTATTTTTACTTAAAGTACAATAACTTTTACCATTTTAATTTGTTTTAATAGTATATTGACAGTATTGTTTTCTTTCAAAAATCCACTTAATTTTCTTTACCCTATTATTAAAATGGTAATTGACAAAAACAAACTACATTGTCACCAGAAGAGCAATACAAAATGTACAAGTGATATATTAAAATCATCTTTCCAGCTTGAATTTCAATGATGCATTGGGGCAACGATTTTGTGAGAAACATCTTCACCCTTAAATAAAGATTTTCTTAATTCCTTACCTGTGTGCTAATTAGATATCACCTTGTTTTCACATTAAACAGACTTCCACATGAGAAAGCAGCAAGGATGCAGTGGCGTTAATGTTTCCTGGTGTCAACCTGTATTATTTCAGTAGACATTGAAATGAGGATGCATCTTGCTGCCTTTCCAATGAAGCAAGTTTAATTTAGTAATAGGTGAAAAACCATCCTTACAAAGGTGTTAATCAGAGACTTGGCTTTGTGGACACTTTTCAGAGAACAAATTTGTTAGCATAAAAATAAAGCCAGAAAATGAAGAGCTGTTTAATCACTCAATTGGATTTTTCTGCCAGCATATTTCTTTTTCTCTGCAACCTACCGCTAAATTGTGCTTCCTAGCTGTTTTTATAAAATCACTGAATCAAATCTAACTCTGATTACATCAGGGAAGGCCAGGTACCCACACCATAACCAGGGGTTTGAAATTTTGACTTGTCTACTTAAATATCACCAAAATCTGATCACAAGGTCAATTACATCCCTGGGTGGGATTGAACCACCAACCTTTTGGTTAATAGCCAAACACACTAACCGATTGCGCCACAGAGACACTTTGCAAAAAGTTCATACTGACAAAGGCTAATAAGCATTCATCTAGAACGTTTCCTAGAAAAACTTTAAAAAGTCAATAATCTGGAGAGTTTTTGTAAGATGTTTCTTCCATCAACCAACGAAGAAACACATTGGTACTTTCCCATGATGAGTGAGTGCTTCAGGATCTCTTGCACTTACATGTGCAGCAGAGTACTGCAATGGAAGCATGCTGGGCCGATAACCCAGAGGTAGGCAGATTGAAACTACCCTCTGCTATATGCATTTTTTTTTAATTAAAGTAATCCAAAATTGGGATTGATATTTTAGCTCTTTTATTTTTACTTAAAGTACAATAACTTTTACCATTTTAATTTGTTTAATAGTATATTGACAGTATTGTTTTCTTTCAAAAATCCACTTAATTTTCTTTACCCTATTATTAAAATGGTAATTGACAAAAACAAACTACATTGTCACCAGAAGAGCAATACAAAATGTACAAGTGATATATTAAAATCATCTTTCCAGCTTGAATTTCAATGATGCATTGGGGCAACGATTTTGTGAGAAACATCTTCACCCTTAAATAAAGATTTTCTTAATTCCTTACCTGTATGCTAATTAGATATCACCTTGTTTTCACATTAAACAGACTTCCACATGAGAAAGCAGCAAGGATGCAGTGGCGTTAATGTTTCCTGGTGTCAACCTGTATTATTTCAGTAGATATTGAAATGACGATGCATCTTGCTGCCTTTCCAATGAAGCAAGTTTAATTTAGTAATAGGTGAAAAACCATCCCTACAAAGGTGTTAATCAGATACTTGGCTTTGTGGACACTTTTCAGAGAACAAATTTGTTAGCATAAAAATAAAGCCAGAAAATGAAGAGCTGTTTAATCACTCAATTGGATTTTTTTGCCAGCATATTTCTTTTTCTCTGCAACCCACTGCTAAATTGTGCTTCCTAGCTGTTTTTTTTTATAAAATCACTTAATCAAATCTAACTCTGATTACATCAGAGAAGGCCAGGTACCCTACACCACAAGAGGGGGTTTGAAATTTTGACTTGTCTACTTAAAGATCACCAAAATCTGATAACAAGGTAAATTACGTCCCTGGGTGGGATTGAACCACCAACCTTTTGGATAATAACCAAACACGCTAACTGATTGCGCCACAGTGACACTTTGCAAACTTACATTCTGACAAACGCTAATAAGCATTCATCTAGAACGTTTCCTAGAAAAACTTTAAAAAGTCAATAATCTGGAGAGTTTTTGTAAGATGTTTCTTCCATCAATCAACAAAGAACATTCAAGCTGATTTCTTGCAGCAGCTGGGCACTGTAACAGCTCCAGAGCTGCTCTGTAAGGCAACTAAAAGGGTGTGGGCCCTGCAGCACTACCTGTAGTTCGCATTGTGCGTTGGAAGGCACAAAGTAAGCAGACGGGAGAAGTCAGGATAGTGCGCAAGGGCATAGAAAGGAGCGGCTCAAGAAAAGAGAAGTGGAAACAGACAGAAAACTAGGCTGGAGAGAGACCTGAGACAAAGAGATCTGAATTATATGAGAGCCGACCAGGGGAAACACAAATTATGCAGTCGAGTTTCCCACATTTGGGGAAATCGCTGGAGCAGCACACACAGAGTGCAATGGGTGAGCCTTGCCCTGGGAGAAGCACCTTCATGATCATAGTATCTCACCTGGCAGGTAAGTAGGAGTTGGGCAAGAGCTGAGGAGGGTCGCTGCTCGGGCACCCCCCTGTCAAGTGAAGGAGATCCAACTGAGGCAGCACAAGAGAACTCTCGAAAGAAGAACAAGGCTAGAGGAAGATCTGAGACACAGAAATCTGGCTTTTACCAGAGCTGACCAGAGGAAAGCACAAACACAGTCCCCCACTACCACAAATAATGCAGTCGAGTTTCCCACATTTGGGGAAATCACAGGGGTCAGCATACCCAGAATGCAATGAATGAACCTCACCCTGGGAGAACAATCTTCATGACCATGGTATCTCCTATGCAAAATAAGTATGATTTGGGATAGGGCTGGGGAGGGCCGCTGCTCAGGCACATCTCTGTCAAGTAAAGGAGATTCAACTGAGGCAGCACAAGGGAACTCTCATCTGGGGACAACAACTGCAGGGAGAACACATATTTTCAGATGAACATGGGAGGGCAGAAGGCTGCCTAATACTGAAGCACCCCCAAACAACAAACCAAATGCAACAACTAGTACAAGCATTCCTGGGGGAAGGCCTGCAGCAGATGGATTTGCATATGGTGATGTCATCCAAGCAGTGGGTCAAAGTTGGCTTCAACCCTCGTCTGCATATGAAAAGAGAAAAGGGGCGTGCAGGGCATGGCGGCCTTTTGCGGCGCTTGGATGACCCCTAGTTCGCATTAAACACCTCCACCCTACTTCGGTGTGGGGCTCATGTTGGCTATGCCCCAGCCCATGAAGCATTCAAGCTGATTACTTGCAGCAGCTGGGCACTGTAATAGCTCCAGAGCTGCTATGTAAGGCAAGTGAAAGGGTGTGGGCCCTGCAGCACTACCTGTAGTTCGCATTGTGCATTGGAAGGCACAAAGTAAGCAGATGGGAGAAGTCAAGATAATGCGCAAGGGCATAGAAGGGAGCGGCTCAAGAAAAGAGAAGTTTAAACAGACAGCAAACTAGGCTGGAGAGAGACCTGAGACAAACAGATCTGAATTATACGAGAGCTGACCAGGGGAAACACAAATTATGCAGTCAAGTTTCCCACATTTGGGGAAATCGCAGGAGCAGCACACCCAGAGTGCAATGGGTGAGCCTTGCCCTGGGAGAAGCACCTTCATGATCATAGTATCTCACTTGGCAGGTAAGTAGGAGTTGGGCTTGAGCTGGGGAGGGTTGATGCTAGGGCACCCCCCTGTCAAGTGAAGGAGATCCAACTGAGGCAGCACAAGGGAACTCTCGAAAGAAGAACAAGGCTAGAGGAAGATCTGAGACAAATAAATCTGACTTTTACCAGAGCTGACCAGAGGAAAGCACAAACACAGTCCCCCACTACCACAAATAATGCAGTCGAGTTTCCCACATTTGGGGAAATCACAGGGGTCAGCATACCCAGAATGCAATGAATGAACCTCACCCTGGGAGAACAATCTTCATGACCATGGTATCTCCTATGCAAAATAAGTATGATTTGGGATAGGGCTGGGGAGGGCCGCTGCTCAGGCACATCTCTGTCAAGTAAAGGAGATTCAACTGAGGCAGCACAAGGGAACTCTCATCTGGGGACAACAACTGCAGGGAGAACACATATTTTCAGATGAACATGGGAGGGCAGAAGGCTGCCTAATACTGAAGCACCCCCAAACAACAAACCAAATGCAACAACTAGTGCAAGCATTCCTGGGGGAAGGCCTGCAGCAGATGGTTTTGCATATGGTGATGTCATCCAAGCAGTGGGTCAAAGTTGGCTTCAACCCTCGTCTGCATATGAAAAGAAAAAAGGGATGTGCAGGGCATGGCGTCCTTTTGTGGCGCTTGGATGACCCCTAATTCGCATTAAACATCTCCACCCTCCTTCGGTGTGGGGCTCATGTTGGCTATGCCCCAGCCCCTGAAGCATTCAAGATGATTTCTTGCAGCAGCTGGGCACTGTAACAGCTCCAGAGCTGCTCTGTAAAGCATGTAAAAGGGTGTGGGCCCTGCAGCACTACCTGTAGTATGCATTGTGCGTTGGAAGGCACAAAGTAAGCAGACGGGAGAGGTCAGGATAGTGCGCAAGGGCATAGAAGGGAGCGGCTCAAGAAAAGAGAAGTGGAAACAGACAGCAAACTAGGCTGGAGAAAGACCTGAGACAAAGAGATCTGAATTATATGAGAGCCGACCAGAGGAAACACAAATTATGCCGTCAAGTGTCCCACATTTGGGGAAATCGCAGGAGCAGCACACCCAGAGTGCAATGGGTGAGCCTTGCCCTGGGAGAAGCACCTTCCTGATCATAGTATCTCACCTGGCAGGTAAATAGGAGTTGGGCTAGAGCTGGGGAGGGTCGCTGCTCGTGCACCCCCCTGTCAAGTGAAGGAGATCCAACTGAGGCAGCACAAGGGAACTCTCGAAACAAGAACAAGGCTAGAGGAAGATCTGAGACAAAGAAATCTGACTTTTACCAGAGCTGACCAGAGGAAAGCACAAACACAGTCCCCCACTACCACAAATAATGCAGTTGAGTTTCCCACATTTGGGGAAATCACAGGGGTCAGCATACCCAGAATGCAATGAATGAACCTCACCCTGGGAGAACAATCTTCATGACCATGGTATCTCCTATGCAAAATAAGTATGATTTGGGATAGGGCTGGGGAGGGCCGCTGCTCAGGCACATCTCTGTCAAGTAAAGGAGATTCAACTGAGGCAGCACAAGGGAACTCTCATCTGGGGACAACAACTGCAGGGAGAACACATATTTTCAGATGAACATGGGAGGGCAGAAGGCTGCCTAATACTGAAGCACCCCCAAACAACAAACCAAATGCAACAACTAGTGCAAGCATTCCTGGGGGAAGGCCTGCAGCAGATTGATTTGCATATGGTAATGCCATCCAAGCAGTGGGTCAAAGTTGGCTTCAACCCTCGTCTGCATATCAAAAAAGAGAAAAGGGGCGTGCAGGGCATGGCGGCCTTTTGCGGCGCTTGGATGACCTCTAGTTCGCATTAAACACCTCCACCCTCCTTCGGTGTGGGGCTCATGTTGGCTATGCCCCAGCCCCTGAAGCATTCAAGCTGATTTCTTGCAGCAGCTGGGCACTGTAACAGCTCCAGAGCTGCTCTGTAAGGCAAGTAAAAGGGTGTGGGCCCTGCAGCACTACCTGTAGTTTGCATTGTGCATTGGAAGGCACAAAGTAAGCAGACGGGAGAAGTCAGGATAGTGCGCAAGGGCATAGAAGGGAGCGGCTCAAGAAAAGAGAAGTGGAAACAGACAGCAAACTATACTGGAGAGAGACCTGAGACAAAGAGATCTGAATTATACGAGAGCCGACCAGGGGAAACACAAATTATGCAGTCAAGTGTCCCACATTTGGGGAAATTGCAGGAGCAGCACACCCAGAGTGCAATGGGTGAGCCTTGCCCTGGGAGTAGCACCTTCATGATCATAGTATCTCACCTGGCAGGTAAGTAGGAGTTGGACTAGAGCTGGGGAGGGTCGCTGCTCGGGCACCCCCCTGTCAAGTGAAGGAGATCCAACTGAGGCAGCACAAGGGAACTCTTGAAAGAGGAACAAGGCTAGAGGAAGATCTGAGACAAAGAAATCTGACTTTTACCAGAGCTGACCAGAGGAAAGCACAAACACAGTCCCCCACTACCACAAATAATGCAGTCGAGTTTCCCACATTTGGGGAAATCACAGGGGTCAGCATACCCAGAATGCAATGAATGAACCTCACCCTGGGAGAACAATCTTTATGACCATGGTATCTCCTATGCAAAATAAGTATGATTTGGGATAGGGCTGGTGAGGGCCGCTGCTCAGGCACATCTCTGTCAAGTAAAGGAGATTCAACTGAGGCAGCACAAGGGAACTCTCATCTGGGGACAACAACTGCAGGGAGAACACATATTTTCAGATGAACATGGGAGGGCAGAAGGCTGCCTAATACTGAAGCACCCCCAAACAACAAACCAAATGCAACAACTAGTACAAGCATTCCTGGGGGAAGGCCTGCAGCAGATGGATTTGCATATGGTGATGTCATCCAAGCAGTGGGTCAAAGTTGGCTTCAACCCTCGTCTGCATATGAAAAGAGAAAAGGGGCGTGCAGGGCATGGCGGCCTTTTGCGGCGCTTGGATGACCCCTAGTTCGCATTAAACACCTCCACCCTACTTCGGTGTGGGGCTCATGTTGGCTATGCCCCAGCCCATGAAGCATTCAAGCTGATTACTTGCAGCAGCTGGGCACTGTAATAGCTCCAGAGCTGCTCTGTAAGGCAAGTAAAAGGGTGTGGGCCCTGCAGCACTACCTGTAGTTCGCATTGTGCATTGGAAGGCACAAAGTAAGCAGATGGGAGAAGTCAAGATAATGCGCAAGGGCATAGAAGGGAGCGGCTCAAGAAAAGAGAAGTTGAAACAGACAGCAAACTAGGCTGGAGAGAGACCTGAGACAAACAGATCTGAATTATACGAGAGCTGACCAGGGGAAACACAAATTATGCAGTCAAGTTTCCCACATTTGGGGAAATCGCAGGAGCAGCACACCCAGAGTGCAATGGGTGAGCCTTGCCCTGGGAGAAGCACCTTCATGATCATAGTATCTCACTTGGCAGGTAAGTAGGAGTTGGGCTTGAGCTGGGGAGGGTTGATGCTAGGGCACCCCCCTGTCAAGTGAAGGAGATCCAACTGAGGCAGCACAAGGGAACTCTCGAAAGAAGAACAAGGCTAGAGGAAGATCTGAGACAAATAAATCTGACTTTTACCAGAGCTGACCAGAGGAAAGCACAAACACAGTCCCCCACTACCACAAATAATGCAGTCGAGTTTCCCACATTTGGGGAAATCATAGGAGTCAGCATACCCAGAATGCAATGAATGAACCTCACCCTGGGAGAACAATCTTCATGACCATGGTATCTCCTATGCAAAATAAGTATGATTTGGGATAGAGCTGGGGAGGGCCGCTGCTCAGGCACATCTCTGTCAAGTAAAGGAGATTCAACTGAGGCAGCACAAGGGAACTCTCATCTGGGGACAACAACTGCTGGGAGAACACATATTTTCAGATGAACATGGGAGGGCAGAAGGCTGCCTAATACTGAAGCACCCCCAAACAACAAACCAAATGCAACAACTAGTACAAGCATTCCTGGGGGAAGGCCTACAGCAGATGGATTTGCATATGGTGATGTCATCCAAGCAGTGGGTCAAAGTTGGCTTCAACCCTCGTCTGCATATGAAAAGAAAAAAGGGATGTGCAGGGCATGGCGTCCTTTTGTGGTGCTTGGATGACCCCTAATTCACATTAAACATCTCCACCCTCCTTCGGTGTGGGGCTCATGTTGGCTATGCCCCAGCCCCTGAAGCATTCAAGATGATTTCTTGCAGCAGCTGGGCACTGTAACAGCTCCAGAGCTGTTCTGTAAAGCATGTAAAAGGGTGTGGGCCCTGCAGCACTACCTGTAGTATGCATTGTGCGTTGGAAGGCACAAAGTAAGCAGACGGGAGAGGTCAGGATAGTGCGCAAGGGCATAGAAGGGAGCGGCTCAAGAAAAGAGAAGTGGAAACAGACAGCAAACTAGGCTGGAGAAAGACCTGAGACAAAGAGATCTGAATTATACGAGAGCCGACCAGAGGAAACACAAATTATGCAGTCAAGTTTCCCACATTTGGGGAAATCGCAGGAGCGGCACACCCAGAGTGCAATGGGTGAGCCTTGCCCTGGGAGAAGCACCTTCCTGATCATAGTATCTCACCTGGCAGGTAAGTAGGAGTTGGGCTAGAGCTGGGGAGGGTCGCTGCTCGGGCACCCCCCTGTCAAGTGAAGGAGATCCAACTGAGGCAGAACAAGGGAACTCTCGAAACAAGAACAAGGCTAGAGGAAGATCTGAGACAAAGAAATCTGACTTTTACCAGAGCTGAGCAGAGGAAAGCACAAACACAGTCCCCCACTACCACAAATAATGCAGTCGAGTTTCCCACATTTGGGGAAATCACAGGGGTCAGCATACCCAGAATGCAATGAATGAACCTCACCCTGGGAGAACAATCTTCATGACCATGGTATCTCCTATGCAAAATAAGTATGATTTGGGATAGGGCTGGGGAGGGCCGCTGCTCAGGCACATCTCTGTCAAGTAAAGGAGATTCAACTGAGGCAGCACAAGGGAACTCTCATCTGGGGACAACAACTGCAGGGAGAACACATATTTTCAGATGAACATGGGAGGGCAGAAGGCTGCCTAATACTGAAGCACCCCCAAACAACAAACCAAATGCAACAACTAGTGCAAGCATTCCTGGGGGAAGGCCTGCAGCAGATTGATTTGCATATGGTAATGCCATCCAAGCAGTGGGTCAAAGTTGGCTTCAACCCTCGTCTGCATATGAAAAGAGAAAAGGGGCGTGCAGGGCATGGCGGCCTTTTGCGGCGCTTGGGTGACCCTTAGTTCGCATTAAACACCCCCACCCTCCTTCGGTGTGGGGCTCATGTTGGCAATGCCCCAGCCCCTGAAGCATTCAAGCTGATTTCTTGCAGCAGCTGGGCACTGTAACAGCTCCAGAGCTGCTCTGTAAAGCATGTAAAAGAAGTAAAAGGGTGTGGGCCCTGCAGCACTACCTGTAGTTTGCATTGTGTGTTGGAAGGCACAAAGTAAGCAGACGGGAGAAGTCAGGATAGTGCGCAAGGGCATAGAAGGGAGCGGCTCAAGAAAAGAGAAGTGGAAACAGACAGCAAACTAGGCTGGAGAGAGACCTGAGACAAAGAGATCTGAATTATACGAGAGCCGACCAGGGGAAACACAAATTATGCAGTCAAGTTTCCCACATTTGGGGAAATCACAGGGGCAGCACACCCAGAGTGCAATGGGTGAGCCTTGCCCTGGGAGAAGCACCTTCCTGATCATAGTATCTCACCTGGCAGGTAAATAGGAGTTGGGCTAGAGCTGGGGAGGGTCGCTGCTCGTGCACCCCCCTGTCAAGTGAAGGAGATCCAACTGAGGCAGCACAAGGGAACTCTCGAAAGAAGAACAAGGCTAGAGGAAGATCTGAGACAAAGAAATCTGACTTTTACCAGAGCTGACCAGAGGAAAGCACAAACACAGTCCCCCACTACCACAAATAATGCAGTTGAGTTTCCCACATTTGGGGAAATCACAGGGGTCAGCATACCCAGAATGCAATGAATGAACCTCACCCTGGGAGAACAATCTTCATGACCATGGTATCTCCTATGCAAAATAAGTATGATTTGGGATAGGGCTGGGGAGGGCCGCTGCTCAGGCACATCTCTGTCAAGTAAAGGAGATTCAACTGAGGCAGCACAAGGGAACTCTCATCTGGGGACAACAACTGCAGGGAGAACACATATTTTCAGATGAACATGGGAGGGCAGAAGGCTGCCTAATACTGAAGCACCCCCAAACAACAAACCAAATGCAACAACTAGTGCAAGCATTCCTGGGGGAAGGCCTGCAGCAGATTGATTTGCATATGGTAATGCCATCCAAGCAGTGGGTCAAAGTTGGCTTCAACCCTCGTCTGCATATCAAAAAAGAGAAAAGGGGCGTGCAGGGCATGGCAGCCTTTTGCGGCGCTTGGATGACCTCTAGTTCGCATTAAACACCTCCACCCTCCTTCGGTGTGGGGCTCATGTTGGCTATGCCCCAGCCCCTGAAGCATTCAAGCTGATTTCTTGCAGCAGCTGGGCACTGTAACAGCCCCAGAGCTGCTCTGTAAGGCAAGTAAAAGGGTGTGGGCCCTGCAGCACTACCTGTAGTTTGCATTGTGCATTGGAAGGCACAAAGTAAGCAGACGGGAGAAGTCAGGATAGTGCGCAAGGGCATAGAAGGGAGCGGCTCAAGAAAAGAGAAGTGGAAACAGACAGCAAACTATACTGGAGAGAGACCTGAGACAAAGAGATCTGAATTATACGAGAGCCGACCAGGGGAAACACAAATTATGCAGTCAAGTGTCCCACATTTGGGGAAATTGCAGGAGCAGCACACCCAGAGTGCAATGGGTGAGCCTTGCCCTGGGAGTAGCACCTTCATGATCATAGTATCTCACCTGGCAGGTAAGTAGGAGTTGGGCTAGAGCTGGGGAGGGTCGCTGCTCGGGCACCCCCCTGTCAAGTGAAGGAGATCCAACTGAGGCAGCACAAGGGAACTCTTGAAAGAGGAACAAGGCTAGAGGAAGATCTGAGACAAAGAAATCTGACTTTTACCAGAGCTGACCAGAGGAAAGCACAAACACAGTCCCCCACTACCACAAATAATGCAGTCGAGTTTCCCACATTTGGGGAAATCACAGGGGTCAGCATACCCAGAATGCAATGAATGAACCTCACCCTGGGAGAACAATCTTCATGACCATGGTATCTCCTATGCAAAATAAGTATGATTTGGGATAGGGCTGGTGAGGGCCGCTGCTCAGGCACATCTCTGTCAAGTAAAGGAGATTCAACTGAGGCAGCACAAGGGAACTCTCATCTGGGGACAACAACTGCAGGGAGAACACATATTTTCAGATGAACATGGGAGGGCAGAAGGCTGCCTAATACTGAAGCACCCCCAAACAACAAACCAAATGCAACAACTAGTACAAGCATTCCTGGGGGAAGGCCTGCAGCAGATGGATTTGCATATGGTGATGTCATCCAAGCAGTGGGTCAAAGTTGGCTTCAACCCTCATCTGCATATGAAAAGAGAAAAGGGGCGTGCAGGGCATGGCGGCCTTTTGCGGCGCTTGGATGACCCCTAGTTCGCATTAAACACCTCCACCCTCATTCGGTGTGGGGCTCATGTTGGCTATGCCCCAGCCCCTGAAGCATTCAAGCTGATTTCTTGCAGCAGCTGGGCACTGTAACAGCTCCAGAGTTGCTCTGTAAGTCAAGTAAAAGGGTGTGGGCCCTGCAGCACTACCTGTAGTTCGCATTGTGCGTTGGAAGGCACAAAGTAAGCAGACGGGAGAAGTCAGGATAGTGCGCAAGGGCATAGAAGGGAGCGGCTCAAGAAAAGAGAAGTGGAAACAGACAGCAAACTAGGCTGGAGAGAGACCTGAGACAAAGAGATCTGAATTATATGAGAGCCGACCAGGGGAAACACAAATTATGCAGTCAAGTTTCCCACATTTGGGGAAATCAAAGGGGCAGCACACCCAGAGTGCAATGGGTGAGCCTTGCCCTGGGAGAAGCACCTACATGATCATAGTATCTCACCTGGCAGGTAAGTAGGAGTTGGGCTAGAGCTGGGGAGGGTCGCTGCTCGGGCACCCCCCTGTCAAGTGAAGGAGATCCAACTGAGGCAGCACAAGGGAACTCTCGAAACAAGAACAAGGCTAGAGGAAGATCTGAGACAAAGAAATCTGACTTTTACCAGAGCTGACCAGAGGAAAGCACAAACACAGTCCCCCACTACCACAAATAATGCAGTCGAGTTTCCCACATTTGGGGAAATCACAGGGGTCATCATACCCAGAATGCAATGAATGAACCTCACCCTGGGAGAACAATCTTCATGACCATGATATCTCCTATGCAAAATAAGTATGATTTGGGATAGGGCTGGGGAGGGCCGCTGCTCAGGCACATCTCTGTCAAGTAAAGGCGATTCAACTGAGGCAGCACAAGGGAACTCTCATCTGGGGACAACAACTGCAGGGAGAACACATATTTTCAGATGAACATGGGAGGGCAGAAGGCTGCCTAATACTGAAGCACCCCCAAACAACAAACCAAATGCAACAACTAGTGCAAGCATTCCTGGGGGAAGGCCTGCAGCAGATGGATTTGCATATGGTGATGTCATCCAAGCAGTGGGTCAAAGTTGGCTTCAACCCTCGTCTGCATATGAAAAGAAAAAAGGGATGTGCAGGGCATGGCGGCCTTTTGCGGCGCTTGCATGACCCCTAATTCGCATTAAACACCTCCACCCTCCTTCGGTGTGGGGCTCATGTTGGCTATGCCCCAGCACCTGAAGCATTCAAGCTGATTTCTTGCAGCAGCTGGGCACTGTAACAGCTCCAGAGCTGCTCTGTAAGGCAACTAAAAGGGTGTGGGCCCTGCAGCACTACCTGTAGTTCGCATTGTGCGTTGGAAGGCACAAAGTAAGCAGACGGGAGAAGTCAGGATAGTGCGCAAGGGCATAGAAGGGAGCGGTTCAAGAAAAGAGAAGTGGAAACAGACAGCAAACTAGGCTGGAGAGAGACCTGAGACAAAGAGATCTGAATTATACGAGAGCCGACCAGAGGAAACACAAATTATGCAGTCAAGTGTCCCACATTTGGGGAAATCGCAGGAGCAGCACACCCAGAGTGCAATGGGTGAGCCTTGCCCTGGGAGAAGCACCTTCCTGATCATAGTATCTCACCTGGCAGGTAAGTAGGAGTTGGGCTAGAGCTGGGGAGGGTCGCTGCTCGGGCACCCCCCTGTCAAGTGAAGGAGATCCAACTGAGGCAGCACAAGGGAACTCTCGAAAGAAGAACAAGGCTAGAGGAAGATCTGAGACAAAGAAATCTGACTTTTACCAGAGCTGACCAGAGGAAAGCACAAACACAGTCCCCCTCTACCACAAATAATGCAGTCGAGTTTTCCACATTTGGGGAAATCACAGGGGTCATCATACCCAGAATGCAATGAATGAACCTCACCCTGGGAGAACAATCTTCATGACCATGATATCTCCTATGCAAAATAAGTATGATTTCGGATAGGGCTGGGGAGGGCCGCTGCTCAGGCACATCTCTGTCAAGTAAAGGCGATTCAACTGAGGCAGCACAAGGGAACTCTCATCTGGGGACAACAACTGCAGGGAGAACACATATTTTCAGATGAACATGGGAGGGCAGAAGGCTGCCTAATACTGAAGCACCCCCAAACAACAAACCAAATGCAACAACTAGTACAAGCATTCCTGGGGGAAGGCCTGCAGCAGATGGATTTGCATATGGTGATGTCATCCAAGCAGTGGGTCAAAGTTGGCTTCAACCCTCGTCTGCATATGAAAAGAAAAAAGGGATGTGCAGGGCATGGCGTCCTTTTGTGGCGCTTGGATGACCCTTAATTCGCATTAAACATCTCCACCCTCCTTCGGTGTGGGGCTCATGTTGGCTATGCCCCAGCCCGTGAAGCATTCAAGATGATTTCTTGCAGCAGCTGGGCACTGTAACAGCTCCAGAGCTGTTCTGTAAAGCATGTAAAAGGGTGTGGGCCCTGCAGCACTACCTGTAGTATGCATTGTGCGTTGGAAGGCACAAAGTAAGCAGACGGGAGAGGTCAGGATAGTGCGCAAGGGCATAGAAGGGAGCGGCTCAAGAAAAGAGAAGTGGAAACAGACAGCAAACTAGGCTGGAGAAAGACCTGAGACAAAGAGATCTGAATTATATGAGAGCCGACCAGAGGAAACACAAATTATGCAGTCAAGTGTCCCACATTTGGGGAAATCGCAGGAGCAGCACACCCAGAGTGCAATGGGTGAGCCTTGCCTTGGGAGAAGCACCTTCCTGATCATAGTATCTCACCTGGCAGGTAAGTAGGAGTTGGGCTAGAGCTGGGGAGGGTCGCTGCTCGTGCACCCCCCTGTCAAGTGAAGGAGATCCAACTGAGGCAGCACAAGGGAACTCTCGAAAGAAGAACAAGGCTAGAGGAAGATCTGAGACAAAGAAATCTGACTTTTACCAGAGCTGACCAGAGGAAAGCACAAACACAGTCCCCCACTACCACAAATAATGCAGTCGAGTTTCCCACATTTGGGGAAATCACAGGGGTCAGCATACCCAGAATGCAATGAATGAACCTCACCCTGGGAGAACAATCTTCATGACCATGGTATCTCCTATGCAAAATAAGTATGATTTGGGATAGGGCTGGGGAGGGCCGCTGCTCAGGCACATCTCTGTCAAGTAAAGGAGATTCAACTGAGGCAGCACAAGGGAACTCTCATCTGGGGACAACAACTGCAGGGAGAACACATATTTTCAGATGAACATGGGAGGGCAGAAGGCTGCCTAATACTGAAGCACCCCCAAACAACAAACCAAATGCAACAACTAGTACAAGCATTCCTGGGGGAAGGCCTGCAGCAGATGGATTTGCATATGGTGATGTCATCCAAGCAGTGGGTCAAAGTTGGCTTCAACCCTCGTCTGCATATGAAAAGAGAAAAGGGGCGTGCAGGGCATGGCGGCCTTTTGCGGCGCTTGGATGACCCCTAGTTCGCATTAAACACCTCCACCCTACTTCGGTGTGGGGCTCATGTTGGCTATGCCCCAGCCCATGAAGCATTCAAGCTGATTACTTGCAGCAGCTGGGCACTGTAATAGCTCCAGAGCTGCTATGTAAGGCAAGTAAAAGGGTGTGGGCCCTGCAGCACTACCTGTAGTTCGCATTGTGCATTGGAAGGCACAAAGTAAGCAGATGGGAGAAGTCAAGATAATGCGCAAGGGCATAGAAGGGAGCGGCTCAAGAAAAGAGAAGTTTAAACAGACAGCAAACTAGGCTGGAGAGAGACCTGAGACAAACAGATCTGAATTATACGAGAGCTGACCAGGGGAAACACAAATTATGCAGTCAAGTTTCCCACATTTGGGGAAATCGCAGGAGCAGCACACCCAGAGTGCAATGGGTGAGCCTTGCCCTGGGAGAAGCACCTTCATGATCATAGTATCTCACTTGGCAGGTAAGTAGGAGTTGGGCTTGAGCTGGGGAGGGTTGATGCTAGGGCACCCCCCTGTCAAGTGAAGGAGATCCAACTGAGGCAGCACAAGGGAACTCTCGAAAGAAGAACAAGGCTAGAGGAAGATCTGAGACAAATAAATCTGACTTTTACCAGAGCTGACCAGAGGAAAGCACAAACACAGTCCCCCACTACCACAAATAATGCAGTCGAGTTTCCCACATTTGGGGAAATCATAGGAGTCAGCATACCCAGAATGCAATGAATGAACCTCACCCTGGGAGAACAATCTTCATGACCATGGTATCTCCTATGCAAAATAAGTATGATTTGGGATAGAGCTGGGGAGGGCCGCTGCTCAGGCACATCTCTGTCAAGTAAAGGAGATTCAACTGAGGCAGCACAAGGGAACTCTCATCTGGGGACAACAACTGCTGGGAGAACACATATTTTCAGATGAACATGAGAGGGCAGAAGGCTGCCTAATACTGAAGCACCCCCAAACAACAAACCAAATGCAACAACTAGTACAAGCATTCCTGGGGGAAGGCCTACAGCAGATGGATTTGCATATGGTGATGTCATCCAAGCAGTGGGTCAAAGTTGGCTTCAACCCTCGTCTGCATATGAAAAGAAAAAAGGGATGTGCAGGGCATGGCGTCCTTTTGTGGCGCTTGGATGACCCCTAATTCACATTAAACATCTCCACCCTCCTTCGGTGTGGGGCTCATGTTGGCTATGCCCCAGCCCCTGAAGCATTCAAGATGATTTCTTGCAGCAGCTGGGCACTGTAACAGCTCCAGAGCTGCTCTGTAAAGCATGTAAAAGGGTGTGGGCCCTGCAGCACTACCTGTAGTATGCATTGTGCGTTGGAAGGCACAAAGTAAGCAGACGGGAGAGGTCAGGATAGTGCGCAAGGGCATAGAAGGGAGCGGCTCAAGAAAAGAGAAGTGGAAACAGACAGCAAACTAGGCTGGAGAAAGACCTGAGACAAAGAGATCTGAATTATACGAGAGCCGACCAGAGGAAACACAAATTATGCAGTCAAGTTTCCCACATTTGGGGAAATCGCAGGAGCGGCACACCCAGAGTGCAATGGGTGAGCCTTGCCCTGGGAGAAGCACCTTCCTGATCATAGTATCTCACCTGGCAGGTAAGTAGGAGTTGGGCTAGAGCTGGGGAGGGTCGCTGCTCGGGCACCCCCCTGTCAAGTGAAGGAGATCCAACTGAGGCAGCACAAGGGAACTCTCGAAACAAGAACAAGGCTAGAGGAAGATCTGAGACAAAGAAATCTGACTTTTACCAGAGCTGAGCAGAGGAAAGCACAAACACAGTCCCCCACTACCACAAATAATGCAGTCGAGTTTCCCACATTTGGGGAAATCACAGGGGTCAGCATACCCAGAATGCAATGAATGAACCTCACCCTGGGAGAACAATCTTCATGACCATGGTATCTCCTATGCAAAATAAGTATGATTTGGGATAGGGCTGGGGAGGGCCGCTGCTCAGGCACATCTCTGTCAAGTAAAGGAGATTCAACTGAGGCAGCACAAGGGAACTCTCATCTGGGGACAACAACTGCAGGGAGAACACATATTTTCAGATGAACATGGGAGGGCAGAAGGCTGCCTAATACTGAAGCACCCCCAAACAACAAACCAAATGCAACAACTAGTGCAAGCATTCCTGGGGGAAGGCCTGCAGCAGATTGATTTGCATATGGTAATGCCATCCAAGCAGTGGGTCAAAGTTGGCTTCAACCCTCGTCTGCATATGAAAAGAGAAAAGGGGCATGCAGGGCATGGCGGCCTTTTGCGGCGCTTGGGTGACCCTTAGTTCGCATTAAACACCCCCACCCTCCTTCGGTGTGGGGCTCATGTTGGCAATGCCCCAGCCCCTGAAGCATTCAAGCTGATTTCTTGCAGCAGCTGGGCACTGTAACAGCTCCAGAGCTGCTCTCTGAGGCAAGTAAAAGGGTGTGGGCCCTGCAGCACTACCTGTAGTTTGCATTGTGTGTTGGAAGGCACAAAGTAAGCAGACGGGAGAAGTCAGGATAGTGCGCAAGGGCATAGAAGGGAGCGGCTCAAGAAAAGAGAAGTGGAAACAGACAGCAAACTAGGCTGGAGAGAGACCTGAGACAAAGAGATCTGAATTATACGAGAGCCGACCAGGGGAAACACAAATTATGCAGTCAAGTTTCCCACATTTGGGGAAATCACAGGGGCAGCACACCCAGAGTGCAATGGGTGAGCCTTGCCCTGGGAGAAGCACCTACATGATCATAGTATCTCACCTGGCAGGTAAGTAGGAGTTGGGCTAGAGCTGCGAAGGGTCGCTGCTCGGGCACCCCCCTGTCAAGTGAAGGAGATCCAACTGAGGCAGCACAAGGGAACTCTCGAAAGAGGAACAAGGCTAGAGGAAGATCTGAGACAAAGAAATCTGATTTTTACCAGAGTTGACCAGAAGAAAGCACAAACACAGTCCCCCACTACCACAAATAATGCAGTTGAGTTTCCCACATTTGGGGAAATCACAGGGGTCAGCATACCCAGAATGCAATGAATGAACCTCACCCTGGGAGAACAATCTTCATGACCATGGTATCTCCTATGCAAAATAAGTATGATTTGGGATAGGGCTGGGGAGGGCCGCTGCTCAGGCACATCTCTGTCAAGTAAAGGAGATTCAACTGAGGCAGCACAAGGGAACTCTCATCTGGGGACAACAACTGCAGGGAGAACACATATTTTCAGATGAACATGGGAGGGCAGAAGGCTGCCTAATACTGAAGCACCCCCAAACAACAAACCAAATGCAACAACTAGTGCAAGCATTCCTGGGGGAAGGCCTGCAGCAGATGGTTTTGCATATGGTGATGTCATCCAAGCAGTGGGTCAAAGTTGGCTTCAACCCTCGTCTGCATATGAAAAGAAAAAAGGGATGTGCAGGGCATGGCGTCCTTTTGTGGCGCTTGGATGACCCCTAATTCGCATTAAACATCTCCACCCTCCTTCGGTGTGGGGCTCATGTTGGCTATGCCCCAGCCCCTGAAGCATTCAAGATGATTTCTTGCAGCAGCTGGGCACTGTAACAGCTCCAGAGCTGCTCTGTAAAGCATGTAAAAGGGTGTGGGCCCTGCAGCACTACCTGTAGTATGCATTGTGCGTTGGAAGGCACAAAGTAAGCAGACGGGAGAGGTCAGGATAGTGCGCAAGGGCATAGAAGGGAGCGGCTCAAGAAAAGAGAAGTGGAAACAGACAGCAAACTAGGCTGGAGAAAGACCTGAGACAAAGAGATCTGAATTATATGAGAGCCGACCAGAGGAAACACAAATTATGCCGTCAAGTGTCCCACATTTGGGGAAATCGCAGAAGCAGCACACCCAGAGTGCAATGGGTGAGCCTTGCCCTGGGAGAAGCACCTTCCTGATCATAGTATCTCACCTGGCAGGTAAATAGGAGTTGGGCTAGAGCTGGGGAGGGTCGCTGCTCGTGCACCCCCCTGTCAAGTGAAGGAGATCCAACTGAGGCAGCACAAGGGAACTCTCGAAAGAAGAACAAGGCTAGAGGAAGATCTGAGACAAAGAAATCTGACTTTTACCAGAGCTGACCAGAGGAAAGCACAAACACAGTCCCCCACTACCACAAATAATGCAGTTGAGTTTCCCACATTTGGGGAAATCACAGGGGTCAGCATACCCAGAATGCAATGAATGAACCTCACCCTGGGAGAACAATCTTCATGACCATGGTATCTCCTATGCAAAATAAGTATGATTTGGGATAGGGCTGGGGAGGGCCGCTGCTCAGGCACATCTCTGTCAAGTAAAGGAGATTCAACTGAGGCAGCACAAGGGAACTCTCATCTGGGGACAACAACTGCAGGGAGAACACATATTTTCAGATGAACATGGGAGGGCAGAAGGCTGCCTAATACTGAAGCACCCCCAAACAACAAACCAAATGCAACAACTAGTGCAAGCATTCCTGGGGGAAGGCCTGCAGCAGATTGATTTGCATATGGTAATGCCATCCAAGCAGTGGGTCAAAGTTGGCTTCAACCCTCGTCTGCATATCAAAAAAGAGAAAAGGGGCGTGCAGGGCATGGCGGCCTTTTGCGGCGCTTGGATGACCTCTAGTTCGCATTAAACACCTCCACCCTCCTTCGGTGTGGGGCTCATGTTGGCTATGCCCCAGCCCCTGAAGCATTCAAGCTGATTTCTTGCAGCAGCTGGGCACTGTAACAGCTCCAGAGCTGCTCTGTAAGGCAAGTAAAAGGGTGTGGGCCCTGCAGCACTACCTGTAGTTTGCATTGTGCATTGGAAGGCACAAAGTAAGCAGACGGGAGAAGTCAGGATAGTGCGCAAGGGCATAGAAGGGAGCGGCTCAAGAAAAGAGAAGTGGAAACAGACAGCAAACTATACTGGAGAGAGACCTGAGACAAAGAGATCTGAATTATACGAGAGCCGACCAGGGGAAACACAAATTATGCAGTCAAGTGTCCCACATTTGGGGAAATTGCAGGAGCAGCACACCCAGAGTGCAATGGGTGAGCCTTGCCCTGGGAGTAGCACCTTCATGATCATAGTATCTCACCTGGCAGGTAAGTAGGAGTTGGACTAGAGCTGGGGAGGGTCGCTGCTCGGGCACCCCCCTGTCAAGTGAAGGAGATCCAACTGAGGCAGCACAAGGGAACTCTTGAAAGAGGAACAAGGCTAGAGGAAGATCTGAGACAAAGAAATCTGACTTTTACCAGAGCTGACCAGAGGAAAGCACAAACACAGTCCCCCACTACCACAAATAATGCAGTCGAGTTTCCCACATTTGGGGAAATCACAGGGGTCAGCATACCCAGAATGCAATGAATGAACCTCACCCTGGGAGAACAATCTTTATGACCATGGTATCTCCTATGCAAAATAAGTATGATTTGGGATAGGGCTGGTGAGGGCCGCTGCTCAGGCACATCTCTGTCAAGTAAAGGAGATTCAACTGAGGCAGCACAAGGGAACTCTCATCTGGGGACAACAACTGCAGGGAGAACACATATTTTCAGATGAACATGGGAGGGCAGAAGGCTGCCTAATACTGAAGCACCCCCAAACAACAAACCAAATGCAACAACTAGTACAAGCATTCCTGGGGGAAGGCCTGCAGCAGATGGATTTGCATATGGTGATGTCATCCAAGCAGTGGGTCAAAGTTGGCTTCAACCCTCGTCTGCATATGAAAAGAGAAAAGGGGCGTGCAGGGCATGGCGGCCTTTTGCGGCGCTTGGATGACCCCTAGTTCGCATTAAACACCTCCACCCTACTTCGGTGTGGGGCTCATGTTGGCTATGCCCCAGCCCATGAAGCATTCAAGCTGATTACTTGCAGCAGCTGGGCACTGTAATAGCTCCAGAGCTGCTCTGTAAGGCAAGTAAAAGGGTGTGGGCCCTGCAGCACTACCTGTAGTTCGCATTGTGCATTGGAAGGCACAAAGTAAGCAGATGGGAGAAGTCAAGATAATGCGCAAGGGCATAGAAGGGAGCGGCTCAAGAAAAGAGAAGTTGAAACAGACAGCAAACTAGGCTGGAGAGAGACCTGAGACAAACAGATCTGAATTATACGAGAGCTGACCAGGGGAAACACAAATTATGCAGTCAAGTTTCCCACATTTGGGGAAATCGCAGGAGCAGCACACCCAGAGTGCAATGGGTGAGCCTTGCCCTGGGAGAAGCACCTTCATGATCATAGTATCTCACTTGGCAGGTAAGTAGGAGTTGGGCTTGAGCTGGGGAGGGTTGATGCTAGGGCACCCCCCTGTCAAGTGAAGGAGATCCAACTGAGGCAGCACAAGGGAACTCTCGAAAGAAGAACAAGGCTAGAGGAAGATCTGAGACAAATAAATCTGACTTTTACCAGAGCTGACCAGAGGAAAGCACAAACACAGTCCCCCACTACCACAAATAATGCAGTCGAGTTTCCCACATTTGGGGAAATCATAGGAGTCAGCATACCCAGAATGCAATGAATGAACCTCACCCTGGGAGAACAATCTTCATGACCATGGTATCTCCTATGCAAAATAAGTATGATTTGGGATAGAGCTGGGGAGGGCCGCTGCTCAGGCACATCTCTGTCAAGTAAAGGAGATTCAACTGAGGCAGCACAAGGGAACTCTCATCTGGGGACAACAACTGCTGGGAGAACACATATTTTCAGATGAACATGGGAGGGCAGAAGGCTGCCTAATACTGAAGCACCCCCAAACAACAAACCAAATGCAACAACTAGTACAAGCATTCCTGGGGGAAGGCCTACAGCAGATGGATTTGCATATGGTGATGTCATCCAAGCAGTGGGTCAAAGTTGGCTTCAACCCTCGTCTGCATATGAAAAGAAAAAAGGGATGTGCAGGGCATGGCGTCCTTTTGTGGTGCTTGGATGACCCCTAATTCACATTAAACATCTCCACCCTCCTTCGGTGTGGGGCTCATGTTGGCTATGCCCCAGCCCCTGAAGCATTCAAGATGATTTCTTGCAGCAGCTGGGCACTGTAACAGCTCCAGAGCTGTTCTGTAAAGCATGTAAAAGGGTGTGGGCCCTGCAGCACTACCTGTAGTATGCATTGTGCGTTGGAAGGCACAAAGTAAGCAGACGGGAGAGGTCAGGATAGTGCGCAAGGGCATAGAAGGGAGCGGCTCAAGAAAAGAGAAGTGGAAACAGACAGCAAACTAGGCTGGAGAAAGACCTGAGACAAAGAGATCTGAATTATACGAGAGCCGACCAGAGGAAACACAAATTATGCAGTCAAGTTTCCCACATTTGGGGAAATCGCAGGAGCGGCACACCCAGAGTGCAATGGGTGAGCCTTGCCCTGGGAGAAGCACCTTCCTGATCATAGTATCTCACCTGGCAGGTAAGTAGGAGTTGGGCTAGAGCTGGGGAGGGTCGCTGCTCGGGCACCCCCCTGTCAAGTGAAGGAGATCCAACTGAGGCAGAACAAGGGAACTCTCGAAACAAGAACAAGGCTAGAGGAAGATCTGAGACAAAGAAATCTGACTTTTACCAGAGCTGAGCAGAGGAAAGCACAAACACAGTCCCCCACTACCACAAATAATGCAGTCGAGTTTCCCACATTTGGGGAAATCACAGGGGTCAGCATACCCAGAATGCAATGAATGAACCTCACCCTGGGAGAACAATCTTCATGACCATGGTATCTCCTATGCAAAATAAGTATGATTTGGGATAGGGCTGGGGAGGGCCGCTGCTCAGGCACATCTCTGTCAAGTAAAGGAGATTCAACTGAGGCAGCACAAGGGAACTCTCATCTGGGGACAACAACTGCAGGGAGAACACATATTTTCAGATGAACATGGGAGGGCAGAAGGCTGCCTAATACTGAAGCACCCCCAAACAACAAACCAAATGCAACAACTAGTGCAAGCATTCCTGGGGGAAGGCCTGCAGCAGATTGATTTGCATATGGTAATGCCATCCAAGCAGTGGGTCAAAGTTGGCTTCAACCCTCGTCTGCATATGAAAAGAGAAAAGGGGCGTGCAGGGCATGGCGGCCTTTTGCGGCGCTTGGGTGACCCTTAGTTCGCATTAAACACCCCCACCCTCCTTCGGTGTGGGGCTCATGTTGGCAATGCCCCAGCCCCTGAAGCATTCAAGCTGATTTCTTGCAGCAGCTGGGCACTGTAACAGCTCCAGAGCTGCTCTGTAAAGCATGTAAAAGAAGTAAAAGGGTGTGGGCCCTGCAGCACTACCTGTAGTTTGCATTGTGTGTTGGAAGGCACAAAGTAAGCAGACGGGAGAAGTCAGGATAGTGCGCAAGGGCATAGAAGGGAGCGGCTCAAGAAAAGAGAAGTGGAAACAGACAGCAAACTAGGCTGGAGAGAGACCTGAGACAAAGAGATCTGAATTATACGAGAGCCGACCAGGGGAAACACAAATTATGCAGTCAAGTTTCCCACATTTGGGGAAATCACAGGGGCAGCACACCCAGAGTGCAATGGGTGAGCCTTGCCCTGGGAGAAGCACCTTCCTGATCATAGTATCTCACCTGGCAGGTAAATAGGAGTTGGGCTAGAGCTGGGGAGGGTCGCTGCTCGTGCACCCCCCTGTCAAGTGAAGGAGATCCAACTGAGGCAGCACAAGGGAACTCTCGAAAGAAGAACAAGGCTAGAGGAAGATCTGAGACAAAGAAATCTGACTTTTACCAGAGCTGACCAGAGGAAAGCACAAACACAGTCCCCCACTACCACAAATAATGCAGTTGAGTTTCCCACATTTGGGGAAATCACAGGGGTCAGCATACCCAGAATGCAATGAATGAACCTCACCCTGGGAGAACAATCTTCATGACCATGGTATCTCCTATGCAAAATAAGTATGATTTGGGATAGGGCTGGGGAGGGCCGCTGCTCAGGCACATCTCTGTCAAGTAAAGGAGATTCAACTGAGGCAGCACAAGGGAACTCTCATCTGGGGACAACAACTGCAGGGAGAACACATATTTTCAGATGAACATGGGAGGGCAGAAGGCTGCCTAATACTGAAGCACCCCCAAACAACAAACCAAATGCAACAACTAGTGCAAGCATTCCTGGGGGAAGGCCTGCAGCAGATTGATTTGCATATGGTAATGCCATCCAAGCAGTGGGTCAAAGTTGGCTTCAACCCTCGTCTGCATATCAAAAAAGAGAAAAGGGGCGTGCAGGGCATGGCGGCCTTTTGCGGCGCTTGGATGACCTCTAGTTCGCATTAAACACCTCCACCCTCCTTCGGTGTGGGGCTCATGTTGGCTATGCCCCAGCCCCTGAAGCATTCAAGCTGATTTCTTGCAGCAGCTGGGCACTGTAACAGCCCCAGAGCTGCTCTGTAAGGCAAGTAAAAGGGTGTGGGCCCTGCAGCACTACCTGTAGTTTGCATTGTGCATTGGAAGGCACAAAGTAAGCAGACGGGAGAAGTCAGGATAGTGCGCAAGGGCATAGAAGGGAGCGGCTCAAGAAAAGAGAAGTGGAAACAGACAGCAAACTATACTGGAGAGAGACCTGAGACAAAGAGATCTGAATTATACGAGAGCCGACCAGGGGAAACACAAATTATGCAGTCAAGTGTCCCACATTTGGGGAAATTGCAGGAGCAGCACACCCAGAGTGCAATGGGTGAGCCTTGCCCTGGGAGTAGCACCTTCATGATCATAGTATCTCACCTGGCAGGTAAGTAGGAGTTGGGCTAGAGCTGGGGAGGGTCGCTGCTCGGGCACCCCCCTGTCAAGTGAAGGAGATCCAACTGAGGCAGCACAAGGGAACTCTTGAAAGAGGAACAAGGCTAGAGGAAGATCTGAGACAAAGAAATCTGACTTTTACCAGAGCTGACCAGAGGAAAGCACAAACACAGTCCCCCACTACCACAAATAATGCAGTCGAGTTTCCCACATTTGGGGAAATCACAGGGGTCAGCATACCCAGAATGCAATGAATGAACCTCACCCTGGGAGAACAATCTTCATGACCATGGTATCTCCTATGCAAAATAAGTATGATTTGGGATAGGGCTGGTGAGGGCCGCTGCTCAGGCACATCTCTGTCAAGTAAAGGAGATTCAACTGAGGCAGCACAAGGGAACTCTCATCTGGGGACAACAACTGCAGGGAGAACACATATTTTCAGATGAACATGGGAGGGCAGAAGGCTGCCTAATACTGAAGCACCCCCAAACAACAAACCAAATGCAACAACTAGTACAAGCATTCCTGGGGGAAGGCCTGCAGCAGATGGATTTGCATATGGTGATGTCATCCAAGCAGTGGGTCAAAGTTGGCTTCAACCCTCATCTGCATATGAAAAGAGAAAAGGGGCGTGCAGGGCATGGCGGCCTTTTGCGGCGCTTGGATGACCCCTAGTTCGCATTAAACACCTCCACCCTCATTCGGTGTGGGGCTCATGTTGGCTATGCCCCAGCCCCTGAAGCATTCAAGCTGATTTCTTGCAGCAGCTGGGCACTGTAACAGCTCCAGAGTTGCTCTGTAAGTCAAGTAAAAGGGTGTGGGCCCTGCAGCACTACCTGTAGTTCGCATTGTGCGTTGGAAGGCACAAAGTAAGCAGACGGGAGAAGTCAGGATAGTGCGCAAGGGCATAGAAGGGAGCGGCTCAAGAAAAGAGAAGTGGAAACAGACAGCAAACTAGGCTGGAGAGAGACCTGAGACAAAGAGATCTGAATTATATGAGAGCCGACCAGGGGAAACACAAATTATGCAGTCAAGTTTCCCACATTTGGGGAAATCAAAGGGGCAGCACACCCAGAGTGCAATGGGTGAGCCTTGCCCTGGGAGAAGCACCTACATGATCATAGTATCTCACCTGGCAGGTAAGTAGGAGTTGGGCTAGAGCTGGGGAGGGTCGCTGCTCGGGCACCCCCCTGTCAAGTGAAGGAGATCCAACTGAGGCAGCACAAGGGAACTCTCGAAAGAAGAACAAGGCTAGAGGAAGATCTGAGACAAAGAAATCTGACTTTTACCAGAGCTGACCAGAGGAAAGCACAAACACAGTCCCCCACTACCACAAATAATGCAGTCGAGTTTCCCACATTTGGGGAAATCACAGGGGTCATCATACCCAGAATGCAATGAATGAACCTCACCCTGGGAGAACAATCTTCATGACCATGATATCTCCTATGCAAAATAAGTATGATTTGGGATAGGGCTGGGGAGGGCCGCTGCTCAGGCACATCTCTGTCAAGTAAAGGCGATTCAACTGAGGCAGCACAAGGGAACTCTCATCTGGGGACAACAACTGCAGGGAGAACACATATTTTCAGATGAACATGGGAGGGCAGAAGGCTGCCTAATACTGAAGCACCCCCAAACAACAAACCAAATGCAACAACTAGTGCAAGCATTCCTGGGGGAAGGCCTGCAGCAGATGGATTTGCATATGGTGATGTCATCCAAGCAGTGGGTCAAAGTTGGCTTCAACCCTCGTCTGCATATGAAAAGAAAAAAGGGATGTGCAGGGCATGGCGGCCTTTTGCGGCGCTTGCATGACCCCTAATTCGCATTAAACACCTCCACCCTCCTTCGGTGTGGGGCTCATGTTGGCTATGCCCCAGCACCTGAAGCATTCAAGCTGATTTCTTGCAGCAGCTGGGCACTGTAACAGCTCCAGAGCTGCTCTGTAAGGCAACTAAAAGGGTGTGGGCCCTGCAGCACTACCTGTAGTTCGCATTGTGCGTTGGAAGGCACAAAGTAAGCAGACGGGAGAAGTCAGGATAGTGCGCAAGGGCATAGAAGGGAGCGGTTCAAGAAAAGAGAAGTGGAAACAGACAGCAAACTAGGCTGGAGAGAGACCTGAGACAAAGAGATCTGAATTATACGAGAGCCGACCAGAGGAAACACAAATTATGCAGTCAAGTGTCCCACATTTGGGGAAATCGCAGGAGCAGCACACCCAGAGTGCAATGGGTGAGCCTTGCCCTGGGAGAAGCACCTTCCTGATCATAGTATCTCACCTGGCAGGTAAGTAGGAGTTGGGCTAGAGCTGGGGAGGGTCGCTGCTCGGGCACCCCCCTGTCAAGTGAAGGAGATCCAACTGAGGCAGCACAAGGGAACTCTCGAAAGAAGAACAAGGCTAGAGGAAGATCTGAGACAAAGAAATCTGACTTTTACCAGAGCTGACCAGAGGAAAGCACAAACACAGTCCCCCTCTACCACAAATAATGCAGTCGAGTTTTCCACATTTGGGGAAATCACAGGGGTCATCATACCCAGAATGCAATGAATGAACCTCACCCTGGGAGAACAATCTTCATGACCATGATATCTCCTATGCAAAATAAGTATGATTTCGGATAGGGCTGGGGAGGGCCGCTGCTCAGGCACATCTCTGTCAAGTAAAGGCGATTCAACTGAGGCAGCACAAGGGAACTCTCATCTGGGGACAACTGCAGGGAGAACACATATTTTCAGATGAACATGGGAGGGCAGAAGGCTGCCTAATACTGAAGCACCCCCAAACAACAAACCAAATGCAACAACTAGTACAAGCATTCCTGGGGGAAGGCCTGCAGCAGATGGATTTGCATATGGTAATGCCATCCAAGCAGTGGGTCAAAGTTGGCTTCAACTCTCGTCTGCATATGAAAAGAGAAAAGGGGCGTGCAGGGCATGGCGGCCTTTTGCGGCGCTTGGATGACCCCTAGTTCGCATTAAACACCTCCACCCTCCTTCGGTGTGGGGCTCATGTTGGCTATGCCCCAGCCCCTGAAGCATTCAAGCTGATTTCTTGCAGCAGCTGGGCACTGTAACAGCCCCAGAGCTGCTCTGTAAGGCAAGTAAAAGGGTGTGGGCCCTGCAGTACTACCTGTAGTTTGCATTGTGCATTGGAAAGCACAAAGTAAGCAGACGGGAGAAGTCAGGATAGTGCGGAGGGCTGGGTCAGTTGATTGTGGGCGAGTTTGTAAGCCATTGGCGGTGGCAGCGGGTATCGGCTCAGAGGCAGTAGCGGGCATTGGCTAAGGGTCATGGGCAGGATTCGGCGGACATTATGGCTGTAGTGCCTCACTAGCCACTGACCTCACCGCACGCCACTGTGGGACAGATGTAACATGCAGAGAGAGGTAGATTTGGGAGGGGGAATGTCCTAGCATAACTGTTAATTGCAGTGTAATACTGTAATTCAGCTGTGCAGCATTTGTGGCTAAATGTCAAAGAAGCCAGTATTTACCCTGCATGCAAAACAATAAATGTATTTGAACATACCTCCCAACTATCCCAATTTTTGCAGGACAGTCACTTTTTTGGGGAATGTCCAGCTAACCCAAACACCCCCCCCCCCTTCCCATGGGGAAGGGGGTGGATGGGGGGTGGAAGGCTCCCTGTAGCTTGTTGCTCTGCAAATATGCACATTGTGGGTAATTCAGACCTGATCGCTAGGGTGTGTTTTTTGCATCCCTGTAATCAGGTAGTTGTCGCCTACAGCGGAAGGGAAAATTTGCTGTGCAGGTGTGTGATCACATGTGCACAAGAGCTGCACAGCTCAGCACTTACTCAGCCATTGAGGTGACGTCACAAATCCTCCCACAAAACGCCGGGTCCCTCCAGTGTTTTTCCGGACACTCCCTAGACACATTCAGTTGCCACCCACACAAACACCCTCTTCTTGTCAATCTTCTTGTGATCTCCGGGCCGTCGCACTTACGCATTGTGGCGCATACGCATGTGCAATGCAAACCAGATTGCCCGCTGGGTGAAAATAAATTGAAGCGATCTGGTCTGAATAAGCCTCAATCTCTATTCACGGGAGACAGAGGGGCTGGGGCATGGCCAGCAGCTCACAGAGCACCTATAATGACAAAAATGGGAGACATGGCTCATGATCGCGATATACCTGCGAAGGTACGCCCTCTACTGATTGACAGGCAGAGGCATTCGTATTTTCTGCGGGGCACCCGGAGAAAATGTAGGCACATGCACAGGATGGACCCTGCGTATATGCCCCCATCCTCTTCATAGTTTTTGCGGTTGGAACGCGTATTACGATCCAAACTGAATTAGGCCCTATGTCTTATATACACGAGCAGTGTGAAAACATCAATCGATGGGGGTAATTCCAAGTTGATCGCAGCAGGAATTTTGTTAGCAGTTGGGCAAAACCATGTGTACTGCAGGGGAGGCAGATATAACATGTGCAGAAAGAGTTAGATTTGGGTGAGTTATTTTGTTTCTGTGCAGGGTAAGCCCCACACATTAATGCCCTTTGGAACATATTATGTCACTCACCACAATATCTGTGATACACTATGCCCTACAGTAAAGCTTCTAATTACTTTTACAAAAACTGCTCAATGCCAAGAGTTTCACGTGCTGGGTGTCATGCTCATTGCCAGGGGTTTCACTCTCTGGGTGTCATGCTCATTGCCAGGGGGAACGCAGTAGGGGGTGTTATATAGTAAGCACCACTATGGCATAGTATATAGCATTATATATATTGTGAGCACTGGTGATGTTGAGTGCAGTAGAGCTGCTGCTGGGTAATTACAATTTACTACAACCACCAATATATTCTGCTGCACTATATATATGCAAAGCTAATTCTGCTGGGTAATTACAATTGACTACAACCACCAATATATTCTGCTGCACTATATCTATATTTGCAAAGCTAATTCTGCTGGGTAATTACAATTGACTACAACCACCAATATATTCTGCTGCACTATATCTATATATGAAAAGCTAATTCTGCTGAGTAATTACAATTGACTACAACCACCAATATATTCTGCTGCACTATATCTATATATGCAAAGCTAATTCTGCTGGGTAATGCAAATTGAAACATTATTGCATAGTATGTGATTTTTAAGTACTTTTTTAAAGTTTTGAATGATATAGACCCAGTTTAATCTTTGTGGAATGCCTGGTTGTTGTTTTTAAGGTAATTTATTGCCTGGCATTTGAGGGGGTGGGGTGTGGTTACAGATTTCAATTATTGGTTTCACTTGTAATAGTCTTCTACTTAAGTCCAATGGTGTAGGCTGTGCAAAGCCGTTTGGCTGTGCATTTATTGATCCAAGCGTGCATTTTTATCAAAGCGTGATAAAATTGACACATAACAGCAGCGTTCAATCAGCGTTAATTTATCTTCAGCTGATATCGATTGTGAATTGACGTTTCTTCTCTTCTTGTCACCTACAGGTAATTACAATTGACTACAACCACCAATATATTCTGCTGCACTATATCTATATATGCAAAGCTAATTCTGCTGGGTAATGCAAATTGAAACATTATCGCATAGTATGTGATTTTTAAGTACTTTTTTAAAGTTTTGAATGATATAGACCCAGTTTAATCTTTGTGGAATGCCTGGTTGTTGTTTTTAAGGTAATTTATTGCCTGGCATTTGAGGGGGTGGGGTGTGGTTACAGATTTCAATTATTGGTTTCACTTGTAATAGTCTTCTACTTAAGTCCAATGGTGTAGGCTGTGCAAAGCCATTTGGCTGTGCATTTATTGATCTAAGCGTGCACTCCCCAAACAGCACATGACGCAAAGAAAAAAAGAGGCGCAATGAGGTAGCTGTGTGAGTAAGATTAGCGACCCTAGTGGCCGACACAAACACCGGGCCCATCTAGGAGTGGCACTGCAGTGTCACGCAGGATGGCCCTTCCAAAAAACCCTCCCCAAACAGCACATGACGCAAAGAAAAAAAGAGGCGCAATGAGGTAGCTGTGTGAGTAAGATTAGCGACCCTAGTGGCCGACACAAACACCGGGCCCATCTAGGAGTGGCACTGCAGTGTCACGCAGGATGGCCCTTCCAAAAAACCCTCCCCAAACAGCACATGACGCAAAGAAAAAAAGAGGCGCAATGAGGTAGCTGACTGTGTGAGTAAGATTAGCGACCCTAGTGGCCGACACAAACACCGGGCCCATCTAGGAGTGGCACTGCAGTGTCACGCAGGATGTCCCTTCCAAAAAACCCTCCCCAAACAGCACATGACGCAAAGAAAAAAAGAGGCGCAATGAGGTAGCTGTGTGAGTAAGATTAGCGACCCTAGTGGCCGACACAAACACCGGGCCCATCTAGGAGTGTCACTGCAGTGTCACGCAGGATGTCCCTTCCAAAAAACCCTCCCCAAACAGCACATGACGCAAAGAAAAAAAGAGGCGCAATGAGGTAGCTGTGTGAGTAAGATTAGCGACCCTAGTGGCCGACACAAACACCGGGCCCATCTAGGAGTGGCACTGCAGTGTCACGCAGGATGTCCCTTCCAAAAAACCCTCCCCAAACAGCACATGACGCAAAGAAAAAAAGAGGCGCAATGAGGTAGCTGACTGTGTGAGTAAGATTAGCGACCCTAGTGGCCGACACAAACACCGGGCCCATCTAGGAGTGGCACTGCAGTGTCACGCAGGATGTCCCTTCCAAAAAACCCTCCCCAATCAGCACATGATGCAAAGAAAAAGAAAAGAAAAAAGAGGTGCAAGATGGAATTGTCCTTGGGCCCTCCCACCCACCCTTATGTTGTATAAACAAAACAGGACATGCACACTTTAACCAACCCATCATTTCAGTGACAGGGTCTGCCACACGACTGTGACTGATATGACGGGTTGGTTTGGACCCCCCCCAAAAAAGAAGCAATTAATCTCTCCTTGCACAAACTGGCTCTACAGAGGCAAGATGTCCACCTCATCTTCACCCTCCGATATATCACCGTGTACATCCCCCTCCTCACAGATTATCAATTCGTCCCCACTGGAATCCACCATCTCAGCTCCCTGTGTACTTTGTGGAGGCAATTGCTGCTGGTCAATGTCTCCGCGGAGGAATTGATTATAATTCATTTTAATGAACATCATCTTCTCCACATTTTCTGGATGTAACCTCGTACGCCGATTGCTGACAAGGTGAGCGGCGGCACTAAACACTCTTTCGGAGTACACACTTGTGGGAGGGCAACTTAGGTAGAATAAAGCCAGTTTGTGCAACGGCCTCCAAATTGCCTCTTTTTCCTGCCAGTATAAGTACGGACTGTGTGACGTGCCTACTTGGATGCGGTCACTCATATAATCCTCCACCATTCTATCAATGTTGAGAGAATCATATGCAGTGACAGTAGACGACATGTCCGTAATCGTTGTCAGGTCCTTCAGTCCGGACCAGATGTCAGCATCAGCAGTCGCTCCAGACTGCCCTGCATCACCGCCAGCGGGTGGGCTCGGAATTCTGAGCCTTTTCCTCGCACCCCCAGTTGCGGGAGAATGTGAAGGAGGAGATGTTGACAGGTCGCGTTCCGCTTGACTTGACAATTTTGTCACCAGCAGGTCTTTCAACCCCAGCAGACCTGTGTCTGCCGGAAAGAGAGATCCAAGGTAGGCTTTAAATCTAGGATCGAGCACGGTGGCCAAAATGTAGTGCTCTGATTTCAACAGATTGACCACCCGTGAATCCTTGTTAAGCGAATTAAGGGCTGCATCCACAAGTCCCACATGCCTAGCGGAATCGCTCCGTGTTAGCTCCTCCTTCAATGCCTCCAGCTTCTTCTGCAAAAGCCTGATGAGGGGAATGACCTGACTCAGGCTGGCAGTGTCTGAACTGACTTCACGTGTGGCAAGTTCAAAGGGCATCAGAACCTTGCACAACGTTGAAATCATTCTCCACTGCACTTGAGACAGGTGCATTCCACCTACTATATCGTGCTCAATTGTATAGGCTTGAATGGCCTTTTGCTGCTCCTCCAACCTCTGAAGCATATAGAGGGTTGAATTCCACCTCGTTACCACTTCTTGCTTCAGATGATGGCAGGGCAGGTTCAGTAGTTTTTGGTGGTGCTCCAGTTTTCTGTACGTGGTGCCTGTACGCCGAAAGTGTCCCGCAATTCTTCTGGCCACCGACAGCATCTCTTGCACGCCCCTGTCGTTTTTTAAAAAATTCTGCACCACCAAATTCAAGGTATGTGCAAAACATGGGACGTGCTGGAATTGGCCCAGATTTAATGCACACACAATATTGCTGGCGTTGTCCGATGCCACAAATCCACAGGAGAGTCCAATTGGGGTAAGCCATTCCGCGATGATCTTCCTCAGTTGCCGTAAGAGGTTTTCAGCTGTGTGCGTATTCTGGAAAGCGGTGATACAAAGCGTAGCCTGCCTAGGAAAGAGTTGGCGTTTGCGAGATGCTGCTACTGGTGCCGCCGCTGCTGTTCTTGCGGCGGGAGTCCATACATCTACCCAGTGGGCTGTCACAGTCATATAGTCCTGACCCTGCCCTGCTCCACTTGTCCACATGTCCGTGGTTAAGTGGACATTGGGTACAGCTGCATTTTTTAGGACACTGGTGACTCTTTTTCTGCGGTCTGTGTACATTTTCGGTATCGCCTGCCTAGAGAAATGGAACCTAGATGGTATTTGGTACCGGGGACACAGTACCTCCAACAAGTCTCTAGTTGGCTCTGCAGTAATGATGGATACCGGAACCACGTTTCTCACCACCCAGGATGCCAAGGCCTCAGTTATCCGCTTTGCAGTAGGATGACTGCTGTGATATTTCATCTTCCTCGCAAAGGACTGTTGAACAGTCAATTGCTTACTGGAAGTAGTACAAGTGGGCTTACGACTTCCCCTCTGGGATGACCATCGACTCCCAGCGGCAACAACAGCAGCGCCAGCAGCAGTAGGCGTTACACGCAAGGATGCATCGGAGGAATCCCAGGCAGGAGAGGACTCGTCAGAATTGCCAGTGACATGGCCTGCAGGACTATTGGCATTCCTGGGGAAGGAGGAAATTGACACTGAGGGAGTTGGTGGGGTTGTTTGCGTGAGCTTGGTTACAAGAGGAAGGGATTTACTGGTCAGTGGACTGCTTCCGCTGTCACCCAAAGTTTTTGAACTTGTCACTGACTTATTATGAATGCGCTGCAGGTGACGTATAAGGGAGGATGTTCCGAGGTGGTTAACGTCCTTACCCCTACTTATTACAGCTTGACAAAGGGAACACACGGCTTGACACCTGTTGTCCGCATTTCTGGTGAAATACCTCCACACCGAACTGACCGAAGAGCTGATTTTTTTGGTATTTTCACCTGGCATGTCAACGGCCATATTCCTCCCACGGACAACAGGTGTCTCCCCGGGTGCCTGACTTAAACAAACCACCTCACCATCGGAATCCTCCTGGTCAATTTCCTCCCCAGCGCCAGCAACACCCATATCCTCCTCATCCTGGTGTACTTCAACACTGACATCTTCAATCTGACTATCAGGAATTGGACTGCGGGTGCTCCTTCCAGCACTTGCAGGGGGCGTGCAAATGGTGGAAGGCGCATGCTCTTCACGTCCAGTGTTGGGAAGGTCAGGCATCGCAACCGACACAATTGGACTCTCCTTGTGGATTTGGGATTTCGAAGAATGCACAGTTCTTTGCTGTGCTGCTTTTGCCAGCTTGAGTCTTTTCATTTTTCTAGCGAGAGGCTGAGTGCTTCCATCCTCATGTGAAGCTGAACCACTAGCCATGAACATAGGCCAGGGCCTCAGCCGTTCCTTGCCACTCCGTGTGGTAAATGGCATATTGGCAAGTTTACGCTTCTCCTCCGACAATTTTATTTTAGGTTTTGGAGTCCTTTTTTTACTGATATTTGGTGTTTTGGATTTGACATGCTCTGTACTATGACATTGGGCATCGGCCTTGGCAGACGACGTTGCTGGCATTTCATCGTCTCGGCCATGACTAGTGGCAGCAGCTTCAGCACGAGGTGGAAGTGGATCTTGATCTTTCCCTAATTTTGGAACCTCAACATTTTTGTTCTCCATATTTTAATAGGCACAACTAAAAGGCACCTCAGGTAAACAATGGAGATGGATGGATTGGATACTAGTATACAATTATGGACGGGCTGCCGAGTGCCGACACAGAGGTAGCCACAGCCGTGAACTACCGCACTGTACTGTGTCTGCTGCTAATATATAGACTGGTTGATAAAGAGATAGTATACTTGTAACTAGTATGTATGTATAAAGAAAGAAAAAAAAACCACGGTTAGGTGGTATATACAATTATGGACGGGCTGCCGAGTGCCGACACAGAGGTAGCCACAGCCGTGAACTACCGCACTGTACTGTGTCTGCTGCTAATATAGACTGGTTGATAAAGAGATAGTATACTCGTAACTAGTATGTATGTATAAAGAAAGAAAAAAAAACCACGGTTAGGTGGTATATACAATTATGGACGGGCTGCCGAGTGCCGACACAGAGGTAGCCACAGCCGTGAACTACCGCACTGTACTGTGTCTGCTGCTAATATATAGACTGGTTGATAAAGAGATAGTATACTCGTAACTAGTATGTATGTATAAAGAAAGAAAAAAAAAACACGGTTAGGTGGTATATACAATTATGGACGGGCTGCCGAGTGCCGACACAGAGGTAGCCACAGCCGTGAACTACCGCACTGTACTGTGTCTGCTGCTAATATATAGACTGGTTGATAAAGAGATAGTATACTCGTAACTAGTATGTATGTATAAAGAAAGAAAAAAAAACCACGGTTAGGTGGTATATACAATTATGGACGGGCTGCCGAGTGCCGACACAGAGGTAGCCACAGCCGTGAACTACCGCACTGTACTGTGTCTGCTGCTAATATAGACTGGTTGATAAAGAGATAGTATACTACTAATATTATATACTGGTGGTCAGGTCACTGGTCACTAGTCACACTGGCAGTGGCACTCCTGCAGCAAAAGTGTGCACTGTTTAATTTTAATATAATATTATGTACTCCTGGCTCCTGCTATAACCTATAACTGGCACTGCAGTAGTGCTCCCCAGTCTCCCCCACAATTATAAGCTGTGTGAGCTGAGCAGTCAGACAGATATATAATATATATAGATGATGCAGCACACTGGCCTGAGCCTGAGCAGTGCACACAGATATGGTATGTGACTGACTGAGTCACTGTGTGTATCGCTTTTTTCAGGCAGAGAACGGATATATTAAATAAACTGCACTGTGTGTCTGGTGGTCACTCACTATATAATATATTATGTACTCCTGGCTCCTGCTATAACCTATAACTGGCACTGCAGTAGTGCTCCCCAGTCTCCCCCACAATTATAAGCTGTGTGAGCTGAGCAGTCAGACAGATATATATAATATTATATATAGATAATAGATGATGCAGCACACTGGCCTGAGCCTGAGCAGTGCACACAGATATGGTATGTGACTGAGTCACTGTGTGCTGTGTATCGCTTTTTTCAGGCAGAGAACGGATTATATTATGTACTCCTGGCTCCTGCTATAACCTATAACTGGCACTGCAGTAGTGCTCCCCAGTCTCCCCCACAATTATAAGCTGTGTGAGCTGAGCAGTCAGACAGATATATATAATATTATATATAGATAATAGATGATGCAGCACACTGGCCTGAGCCTGAGCAGTGCACACAGATATGGTATGTGACTGAGTCACTGTGTGCTGTGTATCGCTTTTTTCAGGCAGAGAACGGATTATAAATAAAAGTGGTGGTCACTGGTCACTATCAGCAAAACTCTGCACTGTACACTACTGAGTACTCCTAATGCTCCCCAAAATTAGTAAATCAAGTGTCTCTCTAATCTATTCTAATTCTAAATGGAGAGGACGCCAGCCACGTCCTCTCCCTATCAATCTCAATGCACGTGTGAAAATGGCGGCGACGCGCGGCTCCTTATATAGAATCCGAGTCTCGCGATAGAATCCGAGCCTCGCGAGAATCCGACAGCGTCATGATGACGTTCGGGCGCGCTCGGGTTAACCGAGCAAGGCGGGAAGATCCGAGTCGCTCGGACCCGTGAAAAAAAACATGAAGTTCTGGCGGGTTCGGATTCAGAGAAACCGAACCCGCTCATCTCTAGTTCATACAGTAATTAAATGTTTTCATATTGAGAACTACATCTCCCAGCATATACAGTGTGCTGGGGATGCATTGCTAACAAGCTTTATTTAAAAGTTTAAAAAACATTGCTTTTATGACTGCAATGGTTAAAAAGGGAGAGCTATAAATCAATTTATCAGTGAATGATCGCAGTTTGAGCTGTTACATTTTACTGAACCACCTATCCCTCCACACTCACTACCTGTCCTCAGGATACATTTACCATCCCGGCAGACGGTATACCGGCGGTCATTTGACCGATGTTGGAATCCTGACACCACTTGGGAGACTGGTGCCGGCACACAGACAGCCAACATCCCGAAGGCGAGTATTGGAGGGAGGGTTAGGACCGGGGGAGCGGGTGTTAGGGAAGGCACTAGGAGGGGGGGGGGGGTTAGTCCTAGCTGCCACCCCCTGAGGGTTAGCCCTATCCGCCACCCCCCCAGAGGGTTAGGATTAGGTATCATGTGACTGCTGGAATCCCGAGCGCCGGATGCCATACCCAACCCCCTTTACTTTTTCAGGCATTTCTATCTCTCCTCTCTCTATGGTGTTCCGATTGCCCACTTTCCCTTGTGCTTTTCTCTCTCTCTCCTTTGTTTAGAGCATCAGTTTCTGTAGTCCACTTTATCCTTATTTTTTCCAGTGTTTCACTATCTCTCTGATGTAATGAGGATGTATGGTCTAGAGGGATCAGTAATGCATTGTACTGTATAGAGGCGTCAGGGATGTAGCGTAGGGTATAGAGGCGTCAGGGATGTAGCGTAGGTTATAGAGGCATCAGGAATGTAGCGTAGGGAATAGAGGCATCAGGGATGTAGCGTAGGGTATAGAGGCGTCAGGGATGTAGCATAGGGAATAGAGGCGTCAGGGATGTAGCGTAGGGAATAGAGGCATCAGGGATTTAGCTTAGGGAATATAGGCATCAGGGATGTACTAGCAGGTATATAGAGGTCAGTGTACTGTATAGAGGGGTCAGTAATGCAGTGATGGTTATAGAAAGGTCAGTGATGTAGTGTAGGGTATAGAGGGGTCAGTTATGTAGTGTGGGGTAAAGAGGGGTCAGTAAAGATACTAAGCTGAAGTACTTAGAACACTTCTTGAATTAAGACACAACCTGCAAGAAAAAGTATGCAATATGGGTGAAAAGGCAAATGTCAGAGGTCTGATACAAGTAACCAGCTCCACACCTTGCACCACATAGCGTTATGTTAAACTGGGATATGTTCTTTTTTGGTGTGTGTGTATGTGTGTGTGGGGGGGGGTGCCAAAGGAAATTTTTGCCATTGGCTCCTTTGGTCTAGAACCAGCCCTGATCACAAAATATTTTTGTCTAAGCAGACTGGACATTGATCAGCGTTGGCTCATTCTCAGCCCCCCGCCCAGCCTCTGCTGCCAACAGACTGCTATTAGCTAGTTAACCTTCTGCCTTCCCTATCTATGACACAGACTGCTGCTAATGCTACCAGACTGTTCCCAGTGGCTTCACACCAACAGTGAATCCCAGCCGATGATGTAGGGCAGCGTGTGGGGGAGGGGGTCAGTTGCTGTGGCTCCAACATGGTAACCGCCAATGGACTGCAATGCTTTATCGAAAGGGGGGGCGCCAGTCCCTTACTTTGCCAGGGGCGCTTGGACCCCTAGCTACACCTCTGTTGACCCTAACCGATACCCCTAAACTAACCATAATTCCTGCAGTAAAAAATCCATGTTTCTATGTATATAGGGGGTCATTCCGAGTTGATCGCATGCTGCCGTTGTTCGCTGCGTAGCAATCAGTTGAAAAAAAATGGCTAATCTGTGCATGCGCATGCTCCGTAATGTGCATGCGCATCGTACGGGTACAAAGTCCATTGTGGTTTTGCACTAGTTCTAGCGATTATTCCAATCACAGAACAGGCCACAAGGAGATTGACAGAAAGAGGGCGTTTCTGGGTGGCAACTGACCGTTTTCAGGGAGTGCTTGGAAAAATGCAGGCGTGGCAGAAGAAATGCAGACGTGGCTGGGCATTCGCTGGATGGGAGTGTGACATCAAAAGCCGTCCCTCGGTTGTTAGAATCAACGCACACGAAGTGTAACTACAGTGCTGGTCTTATTTTGAAACGATTTTGCAGGCGCTCTGCTGCTCAAGTGTTCGCACTTCTCCAAAGTGAATATACACTCTCCAGTGGGCAGCGACAATGCGTTTGCATGGCTGCTAAAAACTGCTAGCGAGCAATCAACTCAGAATGACCCCCATAGTGTATTGCAAGAAAATATCTGTAAATCCAATGGTACCGTAAGTGCGGTATATACTCGCACTTCTTTGCGGGGTGAGAACATCTCCCCTAAGTGAAGTCAGCCCTATGAATAGAGTTTGTGTGATCCCTGTGCAGCAGTCACAGAAAGGGTTCATCTCTGCAGTTTGTCACTCAAATTACATTGCTGCATTTTTTTCTAGAAGTGGATCTGAGAGCTGTTACCCGCAGACCAGCTACAATAATTATCCTGGGTACTCACTAGACCAGTGGTTCTCAAACTGCACCCTGGGGTGCCTCAGGACACTTGCAGGGGTGCCTTGGATTGGTGGTCCAGGACCAATTCAAAATATTTATAGTTAGTGTTATAGGCAAAACCAGTGCTGTTGGCTGGCAATCATAACATATGTGCACAAGCAGAAGCAAATCCTGTCCCCTACCAAAGGGCCAGTGCTAGGGTGTTTGGCGCCTCCCTGCAAACTATTAATTTGGTCCCTCTCTCCAATACTTAATAAAGGGACAGTGCGCTCCTTAAAAAAAGAAGGTGTGGTATCACAAGGAAGGGGCATGGCCACACAATAGCACCCCAAATCAAAATACGCCACACAGTAGCACTATCTTATTGTCATTACACCGCATGTAATAATAATAATAATAATAATACCCACAGTCGCAGTGCCCTTTATACACATAACCACCATATCAGTGCAGCTTACACACATAATGCCAACAGTAGCAGTGCCCCTTCTACACATGCCCACGGTGGCAATCCTTTACATGGCAAATATCAACCTGGTTTTGCCATGTAAAGGATTGCCACTTTAAAAACAAACAATCAAACAAAAAAAAAAAAACAACAGGAAAAAACACAAAATCTCTCACTTTCTGATTCTCACACCCTATTACATTCCTCTCTATATATTTAAATGTTTCTATTACTGTATGTTCCCTCTTCCCTTCTCCAAACTATACACATCAACATTTTTTAGTATTTCCAGGTAAGTTTTGTGATGTAGGCCATGCACAATTTTAGTTGCCCTAATGTATTTACAGCCTTCTGGAGATATGGCTTCTGGAACTGAACACAGGATTCTAAATGTGGCTGTACCAAGGACCTATACAGTGGCATTACAGGTTGAGTATCCCTTATCCCAAATGCTTGGGACCAGAGGAATTTTGGATATCGGATTTTTCTGTATTTTGGAATAATTGCATACCATAACGAGATATTATGGTGATGGGACCTAAATCTAAGCACAGAAGGCATTTATGTTTCATATACACCTTATACACACAGCCTGAAGGTCATTTTAGCCAATATTTTTTATAACTTTGTGCATTAAACAAAGTGTGTGTACATTCACAGAATTCATTTATGTTTCATATACACCTTATACACACAGTCTGAAGTTCATTTAATACAATATTTTTAATAACTTTGAGTATTAAACAAAGTTTGTGTACACTGAGCCATCAAAACACAAAGGTTTCACTATCTCAGTCTCACTCAAAAAAGTCCGTATTTCGGAATATTCCGTATTTCGGAATATTTGGATATGGGATACTCAACCTGTATTACTTTTTTCTGCTACTGGTTCTTTAACCTATGCAAACAAGCATCTGACTTGCCTTTCCTATTGCTTTGTTACATTGCTTACCTGAAATAGTAATACTTAGATAGCTTTCCTCTTGCCATTATAATGCCCTTAATATTATAGTTAGCCTTTGCATTTTTGAGACGTGTATGATTTTGCATTTTTTGGCATTAAATGTTGCCATGTTCTTGACCATTCCTCTAGTCCAGGGGCGGAACTGCCAGAGACAACGGAGTCAGTTGCCGCCGGGCTCCAGCCCTAAAGGGGCTTCCTCCATTGCCCCCCGGCTGTTACGTGCCCTTCCTACTAAATAGACAAAGGCGCTACCAGCAGGGTCTCGCAGTTTGTACATTCCATGCCGTAACACCCTTCTTTCCACCTTCACAATGAAGCTATTGGTACTTTGCAAAAAAAAAAATTATTAGCATTGCAACTCAGCAGATCAATGCAGTGTGCAGCCACACACTCCATATATCTGCTCAGCCACAAAGCTGATTATTTCTTCACAAAGTACAAGGTGAGCTCCAAATAGAATTCTCTAGCTTAGATTATACCTTTCTATGCAAGGGTAAATAGCTCAATTGTTTGACTGCAATGCCACAGGAAATGGTTTGGATCCAAGACAGTGTGACTGAATAATAAAGAAACCTTAAGATGAGTTCATGAATGTTGTATAAGTATTAGTGAGAGAAGGGGTCAGGAGCATGCTAGGCTGCAAAAAATAAGGTAGGCTGCAAGTGAAAGTAATGATCTCCTATATATTTTCCCAGATCTGTCACTCTGTGTGGCTAACTCTGGGGGAAGTCACAGCAATGGGCGGAGACGGCAACTGCAGGACGATACACCAGTGCCAGCAGCAGACCGTAACAAAGTGACAGATCAGGGAGAATATATAGGAGGTAGGGAGGTGGCCATGGTACATGGCTGGCCAAGGGACACTAGCTCATGTACCCCTTTGCCACTGAGGCTGGCCACCAAGGATAGACCTGTCACCAGTGCACATGCAATAACCTCTTCTGCTGCCCTCTTTGCAACTCAGATTGCCCAGTGCTCCCCTTCGCTAACAGTCCACAAAGTTTCCCCATCTCACGATCTGCCTCCTCACCCCCACTTTCATCTCTACAGCACACGCGCATATCATACAAGATCCCATCATGCGTACGTAGGTCTGAAATGCAAGAGGGAGGTTGGGGGGAGATTGGCATGCGCCAGCAACACCACACAGCTCACTGTGACCACAGTGGAGAGGCGCTGCAACAGGACAATACACCAACCTCGGAGCAAGGAACTGCGTCGGTCAGGAGGAGAACTATTTCAATAGCATAAAAAGGTTAATGCGTCCCACCCTATGGACACCAGACTCATCAAGTCACTGTTGCCAGAGTCTCATACAATGACTCTGAACCTCTAAGCACACTATTTGACTGTCCACACCCTGCTGTGCCTATTAACCATCTCCTCCACCACCCTCAACACTGACCCACACATCATTCACCCACAAAGATACAATAAAGGTAGTTTGGATAAATTAGCTAAATGAAATGGATTTAACCAATTTATCTAAATGACCATTTTTGGATGTTTTCCAGTGTTTGTGAACAAATGGTCAATTGTAATTTGCTGCCACATATTAGCATAATTTTGTTTCAACTAGAAAAAAAAATTGGACAGATAATCTAAGTGTGGATCCAGTTTAAAGGTCCGTATTCACGGCCCGATTTTGGGGAGAGATGTGTGCTGAGCGAACTGCTCAGCACACATCTCTCCCCCCGCTCAGCACAGCGTGATGTGTGCTGAACGTACGGGGGGTGGGGGTGGCGCTCATTTCACCCCCTGTGTAGGGCATTCTGTGTGTATCCAGCTTAACAGGTGTGAGCATCATACAACTACTGACTTGCGAGTAACTATACAGCAGCTCCATACCTTGTGACTTGAAGAAACACCAGTTAACCCCGGGAATGCTGCAGTCAAAGCAACAATTCCTCTTCTTCAATTACCATTTTAATAATAGGGTAAAGAAAATGAAGTGGATTTTTGAAAGAAAATAATACTGTCAATATACTATTAAAACAAATTAAAATGGTAAAAGTTATTGTACTTTAAGTAAAAATAAAAGAGACAAAATATCAATCCCAGTTTTGGATTACTTTAATTAACAAAAAAAATGCATATAGCAGAGGATAGTTTCAATCTGCCTACCTCTGGGTTATGGGCCCAGCATGCTTCCATTGCAGTACTCTGCTGCACATGTAAGTGCAAGAGATCCTGAAGCACTCACTCATCATGGGAAAGTACCAATGTGTTTCTTCGTTGGTTGATGGAAGAAACATCTTACAAAAACTCTCCAGATTATTGACTTTTTAAAGTTTTTCTAGGAAACGTTTTAGATGAATGCTTATTAGCCTTTGTCAGTATGGACTTTTGCAAAGTGTCTCTGTGGCGCAATTGGTTAGTGTGTTTGGCTATTAACCAAAAGGTTGGTGGTTCAATCCCACCCAGGGACGTAATTAACCTTGTGATCAGATTTTGGTGATATTTAAGTAGACAAGTCAAAATTTCAAACCTCCTCTTATGGTGTAGGGTACATGGCCTTCTCTGATGTAATCAGAGTTAGATTTGATTCAGTGATTTTATAAAAAAACAGCTAGGAAGCACAATTTAGCAGTGGGTTGCAGAGAAAAAAAATATGCTGGCAGAAAAATCCAATCGAGTGATTAAACAGCTCTTCATTTTCTGGCTTTATTTTTATGCTAACAAATTTGTTCTCTGAAAAGTGTCCACAAAGCCAAGTCTCTGATTAACACCTTTGTAAGGATGGTTTTTCACCTATTACTAAATTAAACTTGCTTCATTGGAAAGGCAGCAAGATGCATCCTCATTTCAATGTCTACTGAAATAATACAAGTTGACACCAGGAAACATTAACGCCACTGCATCCTTGCTGCTTTCTCATGTGGAAGTCTGTTTAATGTGAAAACAAATGTGTGTGTTTTTTTCAACCTGGAAGCCCAACATCGATTAAGATCGATCTTAAATAGACCCCTGGGTTTTAAGGATAACCATGGTTGAGTCCAATGGTTAATTCACATTGACCGAAGTTCTAATTAAGTCACCTGTGCTCAAGCATGATATCCTTAAAATCTGGATTGCAATGACAGCATTTTGGAACTATGCCTAAGGGTTTAATTTTTACATTTATCCACTGACAATAAATCTACTTACAATATCCCTGTAACTGTTATGATTACAGTATTTCACTAAATAATTTAATTTGCTGAACCTTCTGTAAAAAGAAATATTAAGCTGCTGTAATTCCCAGATGCAGCAAATTTGTTAGCTAGTGGGCAAAACCATGTGCACTGCAGGGATGGGGGGGGGGCAGATATAACATTTGCAGAGAGATTTAGGTGGGTTATATTGTTTGTGTGCAGGGTAAATACTGGCTGTTTTGTTTTTACACTGCAATTTAGATTTCAGTTTGAACACACCGCACCAAAATCTAACTCTCTCTGCACATATTATACACCCCCCCCCCCCTGCAGTGTACATGGTTTTAGCTAATAAATTTGCTGCTGTGATCAGATCTGAGTTAAGCCCTATGTATTTGGCACTGGCAAAGGGTTAGAGGCCTTGCTGTAGAGCTCACACCTTTCTTATCATGCATTGTAATATTTCCTATGTCCTGATGTTGTGCTCTCTGCTCCATCCAAGTAAACAGCAATGTAGCATGGCTATCAAAGAGCGTGAAGATTGCAGATTTCCTGGGATTAATGCTAAGGAATGCTATTCCAGAGGCTGCTGCTTTAATTCAAGTGTCACTGGGGTTAAATGGTGTTTTTACCTTAAAAACACAGGTAGAGTATATAGTACAGTGGTAAAGTGGGAGCATGTAGTGCTATTGATTACAGATTTGATGGAGCTTAAACATGGATAAGGTCCATGGCTCTAAGAGTTTATCTTGTGTATCCTTTATTCTTAGTCATGGTCAGATAAGATTAGAAAATACCATTTAAGTGGAAATTTCCTGTTAGCTGTTTTTCAGTTTGCTCAACTGTCTGATTAACTGGTCCTAAAAAAGGACCAAAGGAGCTAAATTGCCCTGTGATCTAGCTAAATTGCCCCAGTTAAAAAAAAAAAAAACTAAGCTGCTGTAATTCCTGGATGTTTCCTTACTGCATCAACAGGAAGTGACAAGAAACAATGTAATGTGGAACCGTACAGCAGAAGGGATTGCGGCTACCCCACAATAAGTGCAGCGGAATGTAAGAAGAGGCATATACAGTGTGGTGTGGCTGTAGATGAGCTTAGTGGTTTCTGTTAGAGTTCTTCTACTTCTAACTACTCGTACATAAATGAGTAAGCCGCCGATTTATTAAACCTGGTGAAATGATAATTTGCATGGTGATAAAGTACCAGCCAATCAGCTCCTAATTGCCATGTCACAGGCTGGGTTTGAAAAATGACAGTTAGGAGCTGACTGGCTGGTACTTTATCACCTTGCACTTTATCAGTTCACCAGGCTTAATAGATCTGCCCCAATGTTTCAAAATGGAATGCATCAAGAGAACGGTGTTGGTAGTATAAAACTACCTACAGCACCTGGTATTCCCAGGTGGTCTCACATCCAAGAACAAACCAGGCCTAAAATCAGGTGATATTGGGCATATACAGTGTGGTGTGGCTGTAGATGAGCTTAGTGGTTTCTGTTAGAGTTCTTCTACTTCTAACTACTCGTACATAAATGAGTAAGCAGCCGATTTATTAAACCTGGTGAAATGATAATTTGCATGGTGATAAAGTACCAGCCAATCAGCTCCTAATTGCCATGTCACAGGCTGGGTTTGAAAAATGACAGTTAGGAGCTGACTGGCTGGTACTTTATCACCTTGCACTTTATCAGTTCACCAGGCTTAATAGATCTGCCCCAATGTTTCAAAATGGAATGCATCAAGAGAACGGTGTTAGTATTGTAAAAATACACACAGCTCCTGGTATTTCCTTGTGGTCTCCCATCCAATTACTAAAACCAGGACCAACACTGCTCAGCTTCCATGATCAGGAGAGATTGGGCAAATCCAGTGTGCTGTGGCTGTAGATGAGCTGGTGGTTTCTGTTACAGCTCTTCTACTTCTAACTTCTGGTACATAAAAGAATACATGTAAAAATTAAATGTACCAAGAAAATGGTGTTGGTAGTTTAAAAACACCTAAAGAATCTGATACTACCAAGCAGTCTCCCATCCATGTATTAACAAAGTCCAATACTGCTTTGCTTCAAAAATCAAATGAGATTGGGCATATCCAGTGTGGTGTGGCTTTAGATAAGCTTTGTGGTTTCTGTTAGAGCTCTTCTACTTCTAACTACTGGTACATTAATGAATATGTATAAGGTTGTAGTTTATCCAATATGCCTTTACTACCTTACCTTTCAACCCCCCCTCCCTCCCCTCTTCTCCTTATAGCTTCCTTAGTTCTCTCCTCCTCGTGTGTGCGTTATTTGTTTTCTCATACGTCCTAGAGGATGCTGGGGTCACATTAAGAACCATGGGGTATAGACGGGATCCGCAGGAGACATGGGCACTTTAAGACTTTCAAAGGGTGTGAACTGTCTCCTCCCTCTATGCCCCTCCTCCAGACTCCAGTTTTAGTATTGTGCGCAGTGATACTGGATGCACTACAGGGGAGCTCTACTGAGTTTCTCTGAAAAGACTTGTTAGTTTTTTTTATTTTCAGGGAGGCTGCTGGCAACAGTCTCCCTGCTTCGTGGGACTTAGGGGAGAGAAGTATGACCAACTTCTAGTGAGTTCAATGGCTCTGCTTCAGGCTGACAGGACACCATTAGCTCCTGAGGGTGCTGATCGCTGGGTACGCCTAGATGCACACTCCCGCAGCCTGCCGTCACCCCCTTACAGAGCCAGAAGACAGGTGAGTAGCAGAAGAACAGAAGACTTCTTCTTCAGTGACGGCATTCTGAGGTACCGAGCAGCGAGCGGAACGCTGCGCGCCATGCTCCCACACAAACACAGGCACTGCAGGGTGCAGGGCACGGGGGGGGGGGGGGGCACCCTGGGCAGCATAAATTCCTCACAAAAGGCTGGAAAAAGTGGACATTAGTGCCTGGGCACTGTCCTTACCCCGCTAGCGTAATTAATTATTTCTGAGCGGGACAGATACGCGCCATTACAGCGGCGGGGCTTCTTCCTCACCTCACCAGAACATCTTTAGAGCATTACAAGTCTATCACTATAGAGTTTATTATTTCCCAGACTGTGTACTTTTGGCGCTGGATTGTGAGCTGAAAAATCCTCTGTGTCCCTCTGACAGATTTACTGACGGTCTGTCCCCCATAAGCCGGTGTGTCTGTGGGTACTTGGTATATGTGTGTCAACATGTCGGTGGCTGAATGTTTTTCCCAAGAGGAAACTATATTAGGAATGCAGACATATGATGGTGGCCCTGTTGGCACCACCAATAACTGACTGGGTAAATGTTTCAGTAATATCAGAGTAAGGTTGGATAAATCTGTGTCCCAGACACAGACGTAGAGAATAGATGTGATATTCATGGCTATGTTTCTTTTCCCTCAGGCCCCGCTGGGTCGCAAAAATGTTATTTTGCCCAGTTACTACACACTGATACTGACACGGATACTGATACTTATGTCGACCATAATGTTTCCTGATTAGATCCAATATTGGCAAGGAGCATTCAGTACATGATTGTGGATATTAAGGACATATTAAAGTCACTGAAGACCCTGCTGTTCCTGACAAAGGGGTCTATATGTATGTATATATAGATATATAATGAAAGCTGATGTAACGTTCCTCCATCTCTGTTTGAGAAAGTCTGGGCCAGCTCGACAAGATGGTTTCAAATCCCCAAAAGGATTCTGGTTGTTTATTCATTTCCCGCCGCGGACAGAATAAAGTGGGAGTCACCCCCTGTTCTGCACGGGGCCCTGTCACAAATCCAGCGGATCGTATGCAGGAAGCTACATTATTTCTAGTTATGTAACCACGGGTACATTACTTAGACCTGCCATTACATGTGCATGGGTGAGTAGTAGTATTCAAGAATTGGTCGAATACCTTGTCATCCGATATAGATACCCTGGAGAGATGGGATACTCCTTACGTTGTATCATATCAAGGACACTGCAGCATACTTACGTGAGACTGCAAGGGATATAGGACTCTTGAGTTCACGGGCCAATTTCATGGCAGTGTCGGATAGGAGGGCATTGTGGATTCACCAAGAGAATGCTGATGCTGACTCCAAGAAGAAAGGGAGTCTCTTCCCTATGAAGGTGAAGCCTTGTTTGGTGACTGCCTAGTTAATTTGATCTCGGCAGCTCCCGCAGGTAAGTCAACCTTCTTGCCCTATGTTCCCTCCCAACGGATGAAGACGCATCATTATCTGATGCAGTCATTTCGGCCCAATAGATATGCAAGAAGTTAAGATTCCCCTTTCTTTGCAGGTAGAGGAAGGAGAAGAGAGAAGAGGTCTGCATCCTCTTCAAGATCGCAGGAGCAGAGATCATCCTCTGCTTCTGCCAAATCCACTGCATGACGCTGGGGCTCTCTTGCAGGAGCCCGCACCAGTGGGGGCACGTCTAAAACTCTTTAGTCAGTTCTGGATTCATTCGGACATGGACTCGTGTGTTTTACAAATAGTGTCCCAAGGGTACAAACTGGGGTTTCAAGATGTTCCCCCTCACCGATTGTTCAAACATTAAGTTACTGTGCTATTCCTGGGTTATATAGCGCTGGGGGGTGTGCTGACATACTCTCTCTCTGTCTCTCCAAAGGGCCTTGTGGGGAAACTGTCTTCAGAAAAAGCATTCCCTGTGTGTGTAGTGTGTCGGTACACGTGTGTCGACATGTCTGAGGAAGAAGGCTATATTAGAGAGGAGCGGGAGCAAATGAATGTGGTGTCTCCGCCGACAGCTGATTGGATGGATATGTGGAATGTTTTAAATGCTAGTGTAAACTCATTGCACAAAAGATTAGACAAGGCAGAAGCTTTGGGACAGTCAGGATTTAAACCCATGCCTGATCCTATGTTGCAGGGACTGTCAGGGTCTCATAAGCGCCCACTATCCCAGATTGTTGACACAGATACCGACACGGATTCTGACTCCAGTGTCGATTACGATGATGCAAAGTTACAGCCAAAATTGGCAAAATCCATTCGATTTATGATTATGGCAATAAAAGATGTTTTGCACATCACAGAGGAACCCCCTGTCGCTGACAAGAGGGTACATATGTACAAGGGAAAGAAGCCTGAGGTAACCTTTCCCCCCTCACACGAGCTGAACGAGTTATGTGAAAAAGCTTGGGAATCTCCAGATAAAAGACTGCAGATTTCCAAAAGGATTCTTATGGCGTATCCTTTCCCATCAACGGATAGGTTACGATGGGAATCCTCCCCTAGGGTGGACAAAGCATTAACACGCTTATCCAAGAAGGTAGCCCTCCCGTCCCAGGATACGGCTACCCTCAAAGAGTGTGCTGACCGCAAACAGGAGATTACCCTGAAGTCCATTTATACACATTCAGGTACCTTACTCAGACCGGCAATTGCGTCGGCCTGGGTGTGTAGTGCTGTAGCGGCATGGACAAATACCTTATCTGAGGGGATGGATAGCCTAGACAAGGATACTATTTTATTGACCCTGGGGCATATAAGAGATGCTGTCCTATATATGTGTGTATGCAAACTACAGGTGGTGCTGCAGGGCCCACACCCTTTTACTTGTCTTGTAGAGCAGCTCTGAAGCTGTTACAGTGCCCAGCTGCTGCAAGAAATCAGCTTGAATGCTTCAGGGGCTTGGGCATGGCCAACATGAGCCCCACACCGAAGGAGGGTGGGGGTGTTTAATGCAAACTTGGGGTTATCCAAGCGCCGCAAAAGGCCGCCATGCCCTGCATGCCCCTTTTCTCTTTTCATATACAGATGAGGGTTCCAGCCAACTTTGGCCCACTGCTTGGATGACATCACCGTATGCAAATCCGTCTGCTGCAGAACTTCCCCCAGGAATGCTTGCAATAGTTGTTGCATATGGTTTAATGTCTGAGGGTGCTTCAGTATTAGGCAGCCTTCTGCCCTCCCATGTTCATCTGAAAAGATGTGGTCTCCCTGCAGTTGTTGTCCCCAGACGAGAGTTCCCTTGTGCTTCCTCAGTTAAATCTCCTTAACTTGACGGGGGTGTGCCCGAGCAGCCGCCCTCCCCAGCCCTATCCCAACACATACTTATCTTGCATATGAGATCTCTTGATCATGAAGATAGTTCTCACAGGTTGAGGTTCATCCTGGCCCCGCTCCCCGCTGGAGATCGCTGATGGGGACAGCAGCGGGGCTTCAGCAGAAGGGTGAGTATGTGTGGCCAGAGACCTCCCTTCCCATGTGCAGGCCTGCAGAGTCTGCCGCGCAGGATGGGGGCATGTGGCACTCTCCCTCCCAGGGGCTCTTCCAGATGTAGCTCCTCAGCAGTATTTTTCCCGGGCTGCGCGGCGCTCTCCCCGACTGGCATCCGCCCTGGAACACTGCCTTCCTCAACGCAACATCAGCAGGGGGCCCTGGCCTCATCACCATCCCAGGTCTTTCTCATGTATGTATCATGTATGTGTGTGTGATATATGTATGAATCATATATGTTTGTGATATATATATATATATATATATTCCATAGACAAAAAACCTTACGGTTTCACATGTCCCATTAAGGCTTCTTAGACATGATCGAAATTTCAGAAACCTGTTGTAACTCTTCCACTCAAACTCCAAAAAGCAATGAAATTCCGATCATTAAGGCTGACGCCTTAATGGACGTGTTCCTTGCGCAATACAGATATGGTATGCCATCACAGCCTGTGGGTAAGTGCAGATTCAGCACTCTCACAGAGTGAGATTGCTGTCACTCACACAATGGTGGAGCTGCTAATTCACAGATTTGTGTGCTCATTGGAATACACACATGCAGTCTATGCAACTGAAGGTCTGAGCAGTTTTGTGGTGCTCCCATCCCACACAGTGCCCACAACCATCCCATTCAGTCAACACAACAAAGCCACCTTGTTACAACATCCTTCTAACTCCATACATCCATCTCACTTAGTATACACATTTAGCTCCCTCAAACATCTTGGTTAATTGCTAAACTATAATACCCCATCTACGGTCTATGCATCTACACTTACTTCCCCTATACACCCCCATGCTGCCCGGTCTTCCCCAATCCCTACTGCTGTGTTCTCCCATCTGTGCTAGTCTGTACTAACTTATCTGTACCATCTGTCTTTCCCCACCTGTGCATTGTCTGTACCACCGTTTCCTTCTCTCTGTGCTGCTCAGTGTTTCCTTCTTCAACGTCACTCTGCCTCCTCCAGTACATGGCACACTGTCTTCTCTCCCATCTGCACCAGTTTTCTACCCATCCATGCCAGTGTTTTCAACCCATCTGCACCATTTCCCCCATCTGCACCGCTCTGTCTCCCTTCCCATACTTGCTGCTTAATCTACCCCCTATCCACACCACTCTTACCCTATTCATGTAGCTGACATCCTGAAGGTAAATTTAGTGGATCCTGCGCTCTTGGCAGGGGGATAACCGCCACAGCCCACCCCCCAGTGGTCCGGAAACGCCTCCGTTGTGCAGACCATGCCCTGCCAATGGCATTCTAACGCTGTTTGCACGCCCCCCTCCTTCCCCGCAACCACCTCTGCCTATCAATCAGGCAGGGTGATAGCATCTCACTGGGCTCCTGGGGTACGCACGCGCAGTGCGGCCATTGCACGTGCGCACCTCACAAACTAATTCAGACTGCAATCGCTGCTGCTGCTGCGGTCTGAATTACCCCGTGTTTCTCTGTCCCCCCCATTAGTGCTGCTTAGTGTTCCCTCTATCCACACACTTCTGTTCCCCCATCCACACCGCTCTCCTCCCTCCAATCAACAACACTCTTACCTCATCTGAGCAGCGTTGTCTTCCGCTCAGACCTTCAGTTGCATAGACTGCATGTGTGTATTCCAATGAGCACACAAATCTGTGAATTAGCAGCTCCACCATTGTGTGAGTGACAGCAATCTCACTCTGTGAGAGTGCTGAATCTGCACTTACCCACAGGCTGTGATGGCATACCATATCTGTATTGCGCAAGGAACACGTCCATTAAGGCGTCAGCCTTAATGATCGGAATTTCATTGCTTTTTGGAGTTTGAGTGGAAGAGTTACAACAGGCTTCTGAAATTTGGATCATGTCTAAGAAGCCTTAATGGGACATGTGAAACCGTAAGGTTTTTTGTCTATGGAATTTCATCGCTTTTTTTACATTTATTTTTTTTATTCACTCAAACTCCAAAAAGCAATGAAATTCCGATCATTAAGGCTGACGCCTTAATGGACGTGTTCCTTGCGCAATACAGATATGGTATGCCATCACAGCCTGTGGGTAAGTGCAGATTCAGCACTCTCACAGAGTGAGATTGCTGTCACTCACACAATGGTGGAGCTGCTAATTCACAGATTTGTGTGCTCATTGGAATACACACATGCAGTCTATGCAACTGAAGGTCTGAGCAGTTTTGTGGTGCTCCCATCCCACACAGTGCCCACAACCATCCCATTCAGTCAACACAACAAAGCCACCTTGTTACAACATCCTTCTAACTCCATACATCCATCTCACTTAGTATACACATTTAGCTCCCTCAAACATCTTGGTTAATTGCTAAACTATAATACCCCATCTACGGTCTATGCATCTACACTTACTTCCCCTATACACCCCCATGCTGCCCGGTCTTCCCCAATCCCTACTGCTGTGTTCTCCCATCTGTGCTAGTCTGTACTAACTTATCTGTACCATCTGTCTTTCCCCACCTGTGCATTGTCTGTACCACCGTTTCCTTCTCTCTGTGCTGCTCAGTGTTTCCTTCTTCAACGTCACTCTGCCTCCTCCAGTACATGGCACACTGTCTTCTCTCCCATCTGCACCAGTTTTCTACCCATCCATGCCAGTGTTTTCAACCCATCTGCACCATTTCCCCCATCTGCACCGCTCTGTCTCCCTTCCCATACTTGCTGCTTAATCTACCCCCTATCCACACCACTCTTACCCTATTCATGTAGCTGACATCCTGAAGGTAAATTTAGTGGATCCTGCGCTCTTGGCAGGGGGATAACCGCCACAGCCCACCCCCCAGTGGTCCGGAAACGCCTCCGTTGTGCAGACCATGCCCTGCCAATGGCATTCTAACGCTGTTTGCACGCCCCCCTCCTTCCCCGCAACCACCTCTGCCTATCAATCAGGCAGGGTGATAGCATCTCACTGGGCTCCTGGGGTACGCACGCGCAGTGCGGCCATTGCACGTGCGCACCTCACAAACTAATTCAGACTGCAATCGCTGCTGCTGCTGCGGTCTGAATTACCCCGTGTTTCTCTGTCCCCCCCATTAGTGCTGCTTAGTGTTCCCTCTATCCACACACTTCTGTTCCCCCATCCACACCGCTCTCCTCCCTCCAATCAACAACACTCTTACCTCATCTGAGCAGCGTTGTCTTCCGCTCAGACCTTCAGTTGCATAGACTGCATGTGTGTATTCCAATGAGCACACAAATCTGTGAATTAGCAGCTCCACCATTGTGTGAGTGACAGCAATCTCACTCTGTGAGAGTGCTGAATCTGCACTTACCCACAGGCTGTGATGGCATACCATATCTGTATTGCGCAAGGAACACGTCCATTAAGGCGTCAGCCTTAATGATCGGAATTTCATTGCTTTTTGGAGTTTGAGTGGAAGAGTTACAACAGGCTTCTGAAATTTGGATCATGTCTAAGAAGCCTTAATGGGACATGTGAAACCGTAAGGTTTTTTGTCTATGGAATTTCATCGCTTTTTTTAAATTTATTTTTTTTATTCAGAAATGTAAAATTTCACTGTAAGAATAAACATTTGATTTTTTAAATGTTTAATGAAAATGTTCGTATAACATCACTGTTCTGTGCAAAATTATTTTATTAACCAAACCAAATTGTTTAAGGTCCGTACACACTTAACGATTTAATGAGCGACGTCGCTCATTTTATCGTTAAGTGTGTATGCAGCCAGCGACAAACGATGCGCGGCCCCGCGGGTCGGCAACAATCTTCGCTGTCGGTAGGGCATGCAGGAAGGATGTGGACTGTCGTCCACGACCTTCATGCAGGGCTGGCGGGGGCGTGACGTCACTGAGCGATATGAGCGGTCATATCGCTCAGTGTGTACAGTCGGCCGCCGGCCGGCCCGGGAGGGGAAACATTAGACGATGTAGCTCACAGAGCGACATCGTTTAATGTGTACGGGCCTTTAGACTTTGGTCAAAATATTTTGCTGCCTTTGCAGCTGATGCAGGGAGGGGGGTAGGCGGCAGCAGCCTGTAACTGAGGCTGGAGGTAGGCGTGAAATGCATTGCTTGTACGTGTGAGTGCGTGGTGTCAGGTGCTGCGCGTGTATATGTGTGTGTGTGTCAGGTGCTGCCTGTGTATGTGTGTGTCAGCTCCTGTGTGTATGTGTGTGTCAGGTGCTGCGTGTATATATGAGTGTGTCTGATGGTGCGTATGTATGCGTCAGCTGCCGCACGTGTGTGTGTGTGTGTCAGGTGTGGCGGGTGTATATGTGTGTGAGTATCAGGTGCTCCGCGTGTGTACAAGTGTATGTCTGGTGCTGTGCATGAATACGTATGTCTGTGTCAGGTGATGCGCGTGTACATGAGTGTGCGTCAGGTGCTGCGCGTGTACATGAGTGTGCATTAAGTGCTGCGCGTGTACATGAGTGTGCATTAAGTGCTGCGCGTGTACATGAGTGTGCGTCAGGTGCTGCGTGTGTACATGAGTGTGCGTCAGGTGCTGCGCGTGTACATGTGTGTGCGTCAGGTGCTGCGCGTGTACATGTGTGTGTGAGTAAGGCACTGCGTGTGTATGTGTGTGTCTGATGGTGTGCGTGTATATGTATGTGTCAGGTGCTGCGTGTATATGCATGTGTCAAGTGCTGCGTGTATATGCATGTGTCAGGTGCTGCGTGTATATGCATGTGTCAGGTGCTGCGTGTATATGCATGTGTCAGGTGCTGCGTGTATATGCATGTGTCAGGTGCTGCGTGTATATGCATGTGTCAGGTGCTGCGTGTATATGCATGTGTCAGGTGCTGCATGTTTATTTTATTGTGTCTGATGGTACGTGTGTGTGTCAGGTGCCGCACTTGTATATGTGTGTGTGTCAGGTGTTGCGCGTGTATGTGTGGGTCAGGTGCTGCATGTTTATTTTATTGTGTCTGATGCTACGTGTGTGTGTGTGTGTGTCAGGTGCCGCACGTGTATGTGTGTGTGTCAGGTGTTGCGCGTGTATGTGTGGGTCAGGTGCTGCATGTTTATTTTATTGTGTCTGATGCTACGTGTGTGTGTGTGTCAGGTGCCGCACGTGTATGTGTGTGTGTCAGGTGTTGCGCGTGTATGTGTGTGTCAGGTGCCGCGCGTGTATGTGTGTGTCAGGTGCCGTTCCCCTTCTTCCCATCCCAGCTCTCTCTGTAGAATACAGCTCTGCACCCAGAGAGAGGGAAAGACTAGGGGGCTGATCACTGCACTGCTCACTTTTTGGTCATGAGTTCGGCCTCCTGTTTCTTCCAGTGCTGTGTTCCTGCAGCCTAGCCCTCCCTGTTGTGCCAGAGAATCAGCCCTTCCTTCCCCTGACAGAGAGAGAGAGCCCGAGGCAGAGACACTCTTCCCGTAGCTGGCCTACCCCCAGTACTTCAGCACTGGCCATGCGGCAGTCAACAAAGGAGACCAGCAGGGGGTTCTGGCAGCATCAGCTGTGGCCGCAGCTGGATCGGGGAGGCCTGCAGTGTCTGAGGTGGGCAACACTTCCTCCGCCGCTGTCACCTTCCCCTGCCGGAGAGAAAGCCAGAGACATACCCTTCCCGCAGCTGGGATACCCCTAGTACCTCAGCGCTGGACAGGCAGAAGTCTATGGAGGGGACCGGCAGGGGTTTCGGGCCGCAGCAGTAGCAGCGGCCGCAGTCAGATCAGGGAGGCCTGCAGGGTCAGAACTGGGCAGCACTTCCACCAACACTGTCACCTCTGTGCTGGGCATGTACACCAGTCCGTACGGACGGAGGTGTCCACAACAGGCAGCAGTATAATGAGTCAGACAAACTCATTACACGCTGCCCACTGCTGCGCCGCATGCCCTCGATGGAGGAAGCCTAGATGCGGTCCCCAGCGGCAGCGAGGGAGAAGGGTGATCACATCACCCTTCAACCCGGCACCTCACAATCAGCTGGGGATCTGCAGTAGCTTCATCTCTCTCTTCCTCTCCCTCTCTGACAGCACAGCAGCCCCTCTGGGTCCCATGTAGCTCTGCCCCCCTGCTCACAGTTCACTCGGCCTCTCCTGATTAAAAAGAAAATAAGAGCCTGACCTGCTGCTCAGATGCGAGGAGGGGACGGGCGGTAGGTCACTACACAGTCAAAATTAACTCTGACTCCTCACAACAGTGTGGACTGCAGGCGACGTCAAATGCCAATTTGGGTGTGCTTGCCGCACTACCTGCCCATCAAGCCCAACGTGGCATTTTGTATTAGGAACCCTATAACAGCATTCCGACATCCCTCCCTATGACGCTGCCATCCATACACTGCCGCTCTCATACATCCGTACACCGCCACTCTCATACATCCGCACACTGCCGCTCTCACACAACTGTACACTGTTGCTCTCATACATCCATACACTGCCGCTCTCATACATCCGTACAACCCCGCTCTCATACATCCGTACAACCCCGCTCTCATACATCCGTACAACCCCGCACTCTTACAGCCGTACTCTTACAGCCGTACTCTTACAGCCGCACACTACCGCACTCTTACAGCCGCACACCGCCGCACGCATACAGCCGCACACCATCGCACTCATACAGCCGCACACCGACGCAGTTATACAGCCGTACATTGCCGCTCTCATACATCCGCACACTGCCGCTCTCATACATCCGCACACTGCCGTTCACATCTATACATACATAGCCTCCATACATCTACACATCCAATCCCCGCGCAAGGGAACACTGAAATCACTATCACTTTTCCCCGGGGTGTGACCACAGCCAGCCACTACTCCGGCCACCTTCTTGTGACACCAAAATGCATCTTACCTATCATCAGGGTGGTGCTGCTGCTGGGGGCAGGTTGCTGCCTCACTCTCCTAGTTGGTGCTGCGATTGGAGGGGGTACTGCTTCCCTGTGCTGCCACTGTCTCCCGGATCATCGTGCCGCTGGCTGAATTGCAGCTTGACGCTACTGCTGCCGGGAGTAACAGCTTCCTGACTGTTGTTGCTGGTGGCTGCCTACTGCTCATTGCCGCCGGAACACTGACCGGCTCGGCAGTGATGCTGGCGGAGGAGTAGTGGCGGTGGGGTGGTGCCTGCTCCCTTCCCTCGAGCATGCCGCAGTGTAAAAAAATAAATAATAGAGAGCATACCAGGGTGAGTCTGTATGGATCACAGTGATTACACGGGGCACAGCATAAGGACACCTTGCTGTGAGGGGCTCTGCCCACACAGATTGCTGCACCCTCTCTGATGTCAGCCGCTGCCCTCTCGTTCTCTGGGCGGCCAGTTCCAGTGTGAGGTAGGAGAGGAAGAGAACACACAGGTGTTAGGCGCCGTGGTCCGCGATGTCCTCGCGGCCCGGCGCCTAGCAACTAGGGACGCCGAGCGTGCTAGCCGCCGGCTCCCTAGCAACGCTAGGACGCCGGGCGCGCTGAGCCGCCTGGACCCTAGCAACGGGGACGCCACGGACGGACTGCGCTCCCCTTGCAGGGTCAATCAAGTGAACTACACACACACACACACTTGTCTTCTGGTCGTGCAGCAAGGCAGCTGCACGGCATTGTGCTAATCAGGCTCTGAACTTCTGATTGAAGGACTCCCTGCTAAATACCTTCTCAGTGCTTCACACAGACGCCGGTAATAGCTTCCTGCATGCTGCTTTGGTTTGCTGACGTCTGTTCCAGTTCTGCTGTGTCCGGTCATTCCTGTCCTCAGAGTTCCTGAATCTTAGTGTTGTCATCTCTTCCCAAGGAGTCTTCCAGTCCTCATTTACCCGCAACAGTCGCTAGAGGATCTCGTGTGGTTTTCGTGAGTGGCGGCTCTGCCGCGTGCTGCGGCCTAGGCCGCTTTATTTTGTATTCTGTGTTGGTGCATTTGCGGAGGTTTACGCTCCCACACTCCTCTCCGGAACTCGCCGGTGCCGGGTAGAAGAGTGGACAAGTGGGTATTTTGGTTGTCCTTTTCCCTGGCGGTTTTCCGCACATACTCTAGTTTAAAGTTAGTTTTGAGCCCCTGGCTTTGTTGTTTAGTAGAGGGCCCCTTGTTATCACCCTGTCTCGGATTTCTCTTTGTCTCCCATTAAGACCTGAGGGGGCATCGGAGTTGGGCAGACGTAATCCGCCCTTCAAACGCGGCTGCCATGGGCCCAAGCAACCATAGTCTCGCAAGAGATTTCTGACAGCACGGACGAGACAACGGAGATAGGGCGCCAGGGGATATTCCCGTTCCCACTCCGTTTCCAAGCATTACGTTCCAGTACTCAGGTCCTTGCTATAAGATATCCCCAGACCAGAGTATTGGAATCATAACAGGAGAGCAGCCCTGATATATAACAGAGGTGGAAGTTCTATAGGCAGCAGAGACGGAGACCAGCCAGCCAGTCTCCCAGTGCCCTGATCACTACACGCCGCCAGCACAGCATTACAGGAGGGTCCTATAGTGCTGCCCTGAGCTAACAGGTGTGTGCACCAGTGTGCTGCGCCCTGGTGTCTCTGAGAGGGGTGAGGTCACCGTGCCGCTTTAGTATATGGCTTTTCCTTAGTACTGTAAGTTACAGCCCTGCACTAGTAGTGGCAACTCTGCCCTATGTGAACCTGTGAGGTTATTTTCCTATTTACAGAATAACCGGGGAGAAGGCGGCCATATTGCGGCTCTCAAGAGAAGGCACTCTAGTACACCCCCTGCTGGCGGCCACTGCGCAGGCGCAACAAATTGAAATGCCCGATCTCTATAATGGGGCATATTTCTCTTAATTAAAAAAAAACCTGTAACTTTCTGAAAAACCACAACCCCAAAAGGCACTTCACAGGGACATGCTCTATCTAATAAAACAAACCCCAAGTCATATATATATATATATATATATATATATAATAAGATTTTACTCACCGGTAAATCTATTTCTCGTAGTCCGTAGTGGATGCTGGGACTCCGTAAGGACCATGGGGAATAGCGGCTCCGCAGGAGACTTGGCACAACTAAAGAGAGCTTTAGGACTACCTGGTGTGCACTGGCTCCTCCCCCTATGACCCTCCTCCAGACCTCAGTTAGGATACTGTGCCCGGAAGAGCTGACACTAAGGAAGGATTTTGAATCCCGGGTAAGACTCATACCAGCCACACCAATCACACCGTACAACTCGTGATATTATACCCAGTTAACAGTATGACAACAACGGAGCCTCTGCACAGATGGCTCTCAACAATAACCCTTTTGTTAACAATAACTATGTACAAGTACTTGGGATGGGCGCCCAGCATCCACTACGGACTACGAGAAATAGATTTACCGGTGAGTAAAATCTTATTTTCTCTGACGTCCTAAGTGGATGCTGGGACTCCGTAAGGACCATGGGGATTATATCAAAGCTCCCAAACGGGAGGGAGAGTGCGGATGACTCTGCAGCACCGAATGAGCGAACTCTAGGTCCTCCTCAGCCAGGGTGTCAAACTTGTAAAATCTTGCAAATGTGTTTGACCCCGACCAAGTAGCAGCTCGGCAAAGTTGTAAAGCAGAGACCCCTCGGGCAGCCGCCCACGAAGAGCCCACCTTCCTCGTGGAATGGGCTTTTACTGATCTAGAATGCGGCAGTCCCGCCGCAGAATGACAGTCCTGTACCACAAATCTGAGGTACTCCTGGTGAGGAGAGTAAATGGGGACATGCAGGTAAGCATCCTTGATGTCCAGTGATACCATGTAATCCCCTTCCTCCAGGCTTGAGATAACCGCCCTGAGCGATTCCATCTTGAACTTGAACCATTTTATATACGTGTTCAAAGATTTAAAATTTAAAATGGGTCTGTCACGATCCGGGTATCTGGACGCCATTACTTACCCTTCAGATGCCTCCTAAGGCTGGCTCAGCATTCCAGGACCGGATCCCGCTGTTTCTGAGTTTCCACATGCAGAATGTCAGAGTGGTGATTTCATCAGCCGCGGCCTCCGCTGTGCCCGCGTGGTTAAATGTGCGCTTGTCAGTCTGGCGTCTCCTGTCTCCTGTGGCCGGCGTCGCCATTACTGTTTCAATTCTCACATGGATTACAAACCAAACTTCCCTCCAAGTGTCTGCATGGGCGCAGCCATCTTGGTTTTTGTCATCTGATCATTTCCACCAATCTGCTGTCTGTATTGTTGATTTGCATAATTGCCTAGCCAACCCCTTCCTTGCTGCAGGTATAAGTAAGCTGTGCCTGAACAAGGAAGGCGTCAGTGCTTTGGTTGTCTAACCTAGTTCCAGTTTGTCTCTCTCCTGTGGTTGTCTTCCAGGTTCCAGCTCCTGTCTCCAGACTTCTGCTATAGAGACCCGCACCAGCATTCCATCTGCGGTGTAGCCTGACTCTCCGATCCATTCTGGACTCACCTGTTTCCAGCTACAGCAATCACCTGCTTCCAGCCGAGCTTCCAGCAGTGTACAACTTCTCTTAAAGGGCCGGTGTCCTTTCTGCAGTTTACCACTCTCCACCGGTATTATTATTTCATCGCTCTCAAGTCAATCACCTGCTTCCAGCCCAGCTTCCAGCAGTGTACAGCTTCCCTTAAAGGGCCGGTGTCCTTTCTGCAGTTTACCACTCTCCACCGGTATTATTATTTCATCGCTCTCAAGTTCGTTTATTATTTAACTGGTTCCAGCCAGTATCCACTCCGTACCAACAACAGTCTGGTTCCAGCCAGTATCCACAGCAGCCGTTTTACCTTCAGCAGCCCAGCCTTTCCTGGAACACCAGCTGGTACGATCCTGGGTTCTCTCCATTGCTACAGTCAGGCCTGGTAAGGACTTTCCAACTAGAAGATTATTAGAACTGTCTCACACTACCAGTGCCTGTGGCCCTTGCCACCCTGTAGTACCCAGGAACTGTATTATTGCCCTGCTGACTTTTATGTTTTCTTATTTTCTGCTGTGTTACGGAGTTTGTCATAATAAACATCATTGACTTTTATCCTGGTTGTCGTGGTCACGCCTTCGGGCAGTTATTCTACATGTTACTTACATGTCTAGGGGTCTGATACAACCTCCCAGGTTCCGTTACATCTCAGCCCCTACAACTGAGGTTGCCTCCCGTCAACTCAGGCCCTCAGTTGTGACAGTAAGCACTGACCTAATGAATCCAGCCGGAGACCAGGATCAAGCGGCCAGGCCGATGCAAGAACTGGCAGCCCGACTTGAACATCAGGAGGCTGCACAGGGCCACATCATCCGCTGTCTCCAGGATCTCTCCACACGGCTGGATGGGATTCAAACGACCCTCCGTGGACCTGGCACGTCCGGTGCGTCCACTACAGTGACACCAGCTGTAACCCCACCCACCTTACCCATTTCCAGTCCACATCTTCATCTTCCAACGCCAGCAAAATTTGATGGATCTCCAAGGTTCTGCAGGGGATTTCTCAATCAATGTGAAATCCACTTTGAGCTTCTACCTGGCAATTTCTTCAGTGACCGTACCAAAATTGCCTATATCATCTCCCTTCTCAGTGGCTCAGCCCTTGACTGGGCATCACCTTTATGGGAGAAGTCTGATCCCCTGCTATCCTCCTATACTGACTTTGTAGCTACATTCAGGCGCATCTTCGACGAGCCAGGCCGGATAACATCTGCTTCATCTGAGATTCTTCGTTTACGCCAGGGAACACGTACCGTGGGACAGTATCTTATACAGTTTAAAATCCTGGCATCCGAACTGGCATGGAACGACGAGGCCCTGTATGCTGCATTCTGGCATGGCTTATCAGAACGCATCAAGGATGAGTTAGCTACCAGAGACTTGCCCTCTAAGTTGGATGAGCTAATTTCTCTTTGCACGAAGGTTGATCTACGTTTTAGAGAGAGAGCAACCGAGCGAGGAAGATCATCTACTCCTAAATCTTCTGCTCCTCCTTCTCGTCAACCATCTCCATCCAAGGATGAGCCTATGCAAATTAGTCGTTCCCGTCTATCTCCTGCTGAGCGCCGAAAACGTCTCTCTGAGTCTCTACTGTGCAGCTCCGTCGCACACTATCAATGCCTGTCCCAAACGTCCGGGACTCCAGATCCTAGTTCGCCAAGGAGAGGGCCGGCTAGGAGTGATGATCTCCTCTCCATCTCCTCATGACTGTAACCTCCCAGTGTCGCTCCAAATTGCTCAACGTTACAGGAACGTCATTGCCCTCCTTGATTCCGGAGCAGCTGGGAATTTCATAACCGAAGCTTATGTTAAACGGTGGTCCCTACCCACCGAGAGACTGTCCTCGTCCATCTCTTTGACTGCCGTGGATGGCAGCAAGATTTTTGACGCAGTCATTTCCTTAAGGACTCTTCCAGTTCGTCTGAGAGTGGGAGTTCTTCATTCTGAGTATATTTCTTTTTTAGTGATTCCAAGAGCCACACATCCAGTGGTTTTAGGCCTTCCATGGCTCCGTCTCCACAACCCATCAATTGACTGGACGACTACGCAAATACTGGCATGGGGTCCCTCCTGTGCTGGGACTTGTTTAGCCAAAGTTCTTCCTGTTTGTTCTTCCTTCCCCAGGTCAACTGATGTTCCGCCTCCTCCATATCAAGACTTCACGGATGTGTTCAGTAAAGCCTCTGCTGATATCCTTCCTCCTCATAGAGAATGGGACTGCCCAATCGACCTCATTCCAGGGAAGGTTCCACCGCGAGGCCGAACTTATCCGTTGTCTCTGCCCGAGACACACTCCATGGAAGAGTACATCAAAGAGAACCTGGCGAAGGGTTTCATCCAACCATCTTCTTCTCCAGCCGGCGCAGGCTTCTTCTTCGTTAAGAAGAAAGACGGTGGTCTGCGTCCGTGCATCGACTACAGGGGTCTGAACGACATTACCGTCAAGAACCGATACCCTTTACCCCTGATTACTGAGCTCTTTGATAGAGTTAGTGGTGCAACCATTTTCACAAAGCTGGACTTGAGGGGTGCCTACAATCTCATCCGAATCCGTGAGGGTGACGAGTGGAAGACCGCCTTTAACACCCGTGACGGACATTATGAGTACCTCGTCATGCCCTTCGGATTGAGCAACGCTCCAGCAGTCTTCCAGCACTTCGTGAATGAGATCTTCAGGGACATCTTGTACCGCCATGTCTTGGTTTATCTAGACGACATCCTCATCTTTGCTAATAATCTCGAAGATCATCGTTTCTGGGTAAAAGAGGTTCTTTCCCGTCTCCGTGTCAATCACCTCTATTGTAAATTGGAGAAGTGTGTGTTTGAAGTTAAAACCATTCCGTTTCTAGGTTACATTGTGTCCGGTTCCGGACTAGAGATGGATCCTGAGAAACTCCAAGCAATCCAGAATTGGCCTATACCCTTAAGCCTCAAAGGGGTCCAGAGGTTCTTAGGGTTCGCCAATTATTATAGAAAATTTATACGAGACTTCTCCACCATTGTGGCGCCTATCACTGCATTAACCAAGAAAGGTGCTAATCCGTCCAAGTGGTCCGAGGAAGCTACACAGGCCTTTCACCTTCTGAAGCAACGGTTCATCTCTGCACCAGTTCTGAAACAGCCTGACACCGACTCTCCTTTTATCTTAGAGGTAGATGCCTCCTCCGTTGGAGTAGGAGCAGTGTTATCCCAGAAGGCCAAAGATGGACATCTACATCCTTGCAGTTTCTTCTCCCGGAAGTTCTCCCCAGCTGAGCGCAACTATGCCATTGGCGATCAGGAGTTGCTAGCCATCAAGCTCGCTCTGGAGGAGTGGAGATACCTGTTGGAGGGAGCTTCCCACTCAATCACCATACTTACCGACCACAAAAATCTTTTATATCTCAAAGGCGCACAATGTCTCAACCCTCGTCAGGCCAGATGGGCACTTTTCTTTTCCAGATTTGACTTTAAACTCCAGTTCTGTCCGGGTTCTCAGAATCGTAAGGCCGATGCCCTTTCCCGCTCATGGGAGCAAGAAAATGAGTCCGAGTCTGCAGACAAGCATCCTATTATTAATCCGTTGGCATTCTCCACGGTAGGGATGGACTCTACGCCTCCACCAGGGAAAAGTTTTGTTAAGCCAGTTCTAAGGAAGAAGCTCATGCATTGGGCCCATGCTTCCCGTTTTGCTGGACATACAGGCATTCAGAAAACCCTTGAATTTATTTCTAGGTCCTACTGGTGGCCAACTCTGAAAAAGGACGTTATGGAATTTATTGCCTCCTGCCCAAAGTGTGCCCAACACAAAGTCTCCCGCCAGTTGCCTGCGGGGCAACTGGTTCCATTATCTGTTCCCCGTCGACCATGGACCCATTTGTCGATGGACTTTGTTTCCGATCTACCTATCTGCAACAAGTTTAATACCATCTGGGTGGTAGTTGACCGGTTCACCAAGATGGCACATTTCATCCCTCTCACCGGTCTTCCGTCAGCTTCCAAGTTGGCTCAAGTGTTTATACAAGAGATCTTCCGACTTCACGGTCTTCCTGAAGAGATCATCTCGGATCGTGGAGTACAATTTGTAGCCAAATTTTGGCGAAGTTTGTGTCAAGCCCTCCAAGTCAAGTTAAAGTTTTCCACGGCTTACCATCCTCAGACCAATGGTCAAACCGAGAGGGTGAATCAGGACTTGGAGGCCTTCCTCCGTATATATGTGTCTTCCTCTCAAGATGACTGGGTTCAACTCCTTCCTTGGGCCGAGTTCAGCCACAACAATCAATACCATTCCTCATCTTCTTCTACACCATTCTTCATTAATTATGGATTCCACCCTAAAGTCCCAGAATTCCAACCGCTTCCCGCAACTTCTGTTCCAGCAGTGGATGTCACCTTGCGTCAGTTTTCAAATAACTGGAAGAACGTCCGCGCAGCCCTGCTTAAAGCCTCATTCAGGTATAAAAAGTTTGCCGATAGGAAGCGTAGAGCGGTTCCTGCTCTCAAGGTGGGTGATCGTGTGTGGTTGTCCACGAAGAATTTGAGGTTGAGAGTTCCCAGCATGAAATTTGCACCTCGCTACATCGGACCCTTCAAGATTGAACAAGTCATCAATCCTGTTGCCTACAGGTTACAGTTACCATCCTTCTTGAAAATACCCAGGACATTTCATGTTTCTTTGTTGAAACCGCTGATCCTGAATCGGTTTCATTCCGCACTTCCTCCAGCTCCCAAAGTTCAGACTCAACGGGGAGTCGAGTACGAGGTGGCCAAGATTTTGGACTCACGTTTCCGTTACGGTCAGTTACAATACCTCATTGACTGGAAGGGCTATGGTCCTGAAGAACGCTCTTGGACCAATGCCTCAGACGTCCATGCTCCTGCCTTGGTCCGAAATTTCCACGCAAAGTTTCCTTTAAAGCCTAAGAAGTGTCCTGGGGCCACTCCTAAAGGGGGGGGTGCTGTCACGATCCGGGTATCTGGACGCCATTACTTACCCTTCAGATGCCTCCTAAGGCTGGCTCAGCATTCCAGGACCGGATCCCGCTGTTTCTGAGTTTCCACATGCAGAATGTCAGAGTGGTGATTTCATCAGCCGCGGCCTCCGCTGTGCCCGCGTGGTTAAATGTGCGCTTGTCAGTCTGGCGTCTCCTGTCTCCTGTGGCCGGCGTCGCCATTACTGTTTCAATTCTCACATGGATTACAAACCAAACTTCCCTCCAAGTGTCTGCATGGGCGCAGCCATCTTGGTTTTTGTCATCTGATCATTTCCACCAATCTGCTGTCTGTATTGTTGATTTGCATAATTGCCTAGCCAACCCCTTCCTTGCTGCAGGTATAAGTAAGCTGTGCCTGAACAAGGAAGGCGTCAGTGCTTTGGTTGTCTAACCTAGTTCCAGTTTGTCTCTCTCCTGTGGTTGTCTTCCAGGTTCCAGCTCCTGTCTCCAGACTTCTGCTATAGAGACCCGCACCAGCATTCCATCTGCGGTGTAGCCTGACTCTCCGATCCATTCTGGACTCACCTGTTTCCAGCTACAGCAATCACCTGCTTCCAGCCGAGCTTCCAGCAGTGTACAACTTCTCTTAAAGGGCCGGTGTCCTTTCTGCAGTTTACCACTCTCCACCGGTATTATTATTTCATCGCTCTCAAGTCAATCACCTGCTTCCAGCCCAGCTTCCAGCAGTGTACAGCTTCCCTTAAAGAGCCGGTGTCCTTTCTGCAGTTTACCACTCTCCACCGGTATTATTATTTCATCGCTCTCAAGTTCGTTTATTATTTAACTGGTTCCAGCCAGTATCCACTCCGTACCAACAACAGTCTGGTTCCAGCCAGTATCCACAGCAGCCGTTTTACCTTCAGCAGCCCAGCCTTTCCTGGAACACCAGCTGGTACGATCCTGGGTTCTCTCCATTGCTACAGTCAGGCCTGGTAAGGACTTTCCAACTAGAAGATTATTAGAACTGTCTCACACTACCAGTGCCTGTGGCCCTTGCCACCCTGTAGTACCCAGGAACTGTATTATTGCCCTGCTGACTTTTATGTTTTCTTATTTTCTGCTGTGTTACGGAGTTTGTCATAATAAACATCATTGACTTTTATCCTGGTTGTCGTGGTCACGCCTTCGGGCAGTTATTCTACATGTTACTTACATGTCTAGGGGTCTGATACAACCTCCCAGGTTCCGTTACATCTCAGCCCCTACAACTGAGGTTGCCTCCCGTCAACTCAGGCCCTCAGTTGTGACAGGGTCTCACCGAACCGTCCGGTTTCGGTACCACAAACATTGTGGAATAGTAACCCCTTCCTTGTTGAAGGAGGGGTACCTTGACTATCACCTGCTGCAAATACAGCTTGTAAATTTGCCTCTATCACAGCCTCCCTGTCCAAGGGAGATGTTGGCAAGGCAGATTTTAGGAAACGGCGAGGGGGAGACGTCTCGAATTCCAGCTTGAATCCCTGAGACACTACTTGTAGAATCCAGGGATCCACCTGTGAGCAAGCCCACTGATTGCTGAAGCACTTGAGACGGGCCCCCACCGCACCTGGCTCCACCAGTGGAGCCCCAGCGTCATGCTGTGGACTTAGCGGAAGCGGGGGAGGACTTTTGTTCCTGGGAACTGGCTGTATATATATATATATATATATATATATATGCACACACACTCATGTATATACATGTATACACAAATACACGTATGTACATGTTTATGTATGTATAATACACTGAGTACATTATATTTATGAATTAATTGCTTCCCGATTCTGCAGCAGCATCATCAGCACCATCAGTGTTACTCACAGTCACTTCACACTGACTGCTGCACAACACATCACTTAATTTCCGGGCCGCCCGCCACCTGGTGAAGAGACATGGGAGATGAAGGACCAGCAGTGCCACGTTGAGCGGAAGTATTGTGAATTAGTTACCCACACACTCCTTGTGACACCTGCTCCCCGTCTGCCCTCCCACCCGCCGCCTGCCATCCGGAACCCGCACTGACAAGTAAGTCTCAGCAGAATGTGTCTGCCGGCGGCTCCCAGTCCCCCCTAGAGGAACACTGCTAGTGGTGTGGCAGCCGCGGCACACTAGGACTGAGAGACCGCAGCGGGAGGAAAGCACGGGTGGGCGGGAGGAGAGCATAGGCGGACATCACCACGTCACATTGCAAGGTGACACCAGTCCCCCCAGTGAGGCCGCCGACGAATGCACTCAGCATAGTATTAGCAGCAGGCAGAGGGGGGGCGGGCGCAGCGGTGGTGGGAGGTACGGAAATGAGCTACAGGCTAGGCTCCACCGATCACACACTCAGCGATCACTGTGCCACAGCAAGCGTGGCGTGCAGCGGTGCTGGACATTAGGGAGTGCCTGTGCGCACCAGGCACCCCCTGTACGCACGCCTATGCGCTACCACCCCCCATATGCCACACTACATCACTATGCTATAGCCCTCCCATATGCTGCACTTCATAGTTACACTATACCCCCCATACAACATACTACATCACCACACTACACTACTCACAATAAAATTAAAACATCCCAGTTCCTCATTCTTAATGAGCTCACGTGAGTTCTCTCCCCAACGGAGCTCCAGACCAAGTAACAATGAAGACACCAGCAGCGTGTAGGGGGCAGGCCTGGTCCACTTGTCAGGAGAGAGCAGTCACTGGAGGGTAAGAAGGGGGCGGGGCCTAGTCCTACAGACGGGAGAGAGCACAGACAGGAGAGAGCAAGGTACAGGGGTAGAAGGGGACGGCTGATGTGAAGAAGGGGGCGGGGCCTATTCTTGCATCCTTTCAAAATTCGACTTTTTAAAATTCGACATTTGACAAATTCGACTTTTCTGCAATGGTACAAATGCGGCAATTCAACAAAAGTATATTCAATTGAAGTTTGTAAATTCGACAACAGTGCTTTTAAACAGTAAATTCGTCATTTTCAATCCGCCACACTTTGCAGGCGGAATCTAATAAAAAATAATATTTTTTTGGGGTAATAGCATATCTATTTATATTAGAAGGGATTAGGTACTTGGTTTGTCTTTTTTGGAGGCACAAGTATTATTTATATATTTTTTAAAAGATTATTATTATTATTATTATTATTATTATTATTATTTTTTAAATGGAATGTGAAAAACCCGGAAAAGAAAAATTGCGTGGGGTCCCCCCTCCAAAGCATAACCAGCCTCGGGCTCTTCGAGCCGGTCCTGGTTCTAAAAATCCGGGGGAAAAACGGACAGGGGATCCCCCGTATTTTTAAAACCAGCTCCGGGCTCTGCGCCTGGTGCTGGTGCAAAAAATACGGGGGACAAAAAGAGTAGGGTCCCCCATTATTTTTACACCAGCATCGGGCTCCACTAGCTGGACAGATAATGCCACAGCCGGGGGTCACTTTTATACAGTGCCCTGCGGCCGTGGCATTAAATATCCAACTAGTCACCCCTGGCCGGGGTACCCTGGGGGAGTGGGGACCCCTTCAATCAAGGCCCCCCCCCCCAGCCACCCAAGGGCCAGGGGTGAAGCCCGAGGCTGTCCCCCCCATCCAAGGGCTGCGGATGGGAGGCTGATAGCCTTGAGAAAATTGAAAGAATATTGTTTTTTCCAGTAGTACTACAAGTCCCAGCAAGCCTCCCCCGCAATCTGGTACTTTGTGAACCACAAGTACCAGCATGCGGGAGAAAAACGGGCCCG